>NC_081426.1:51703656-51989154 GCF_949786415.1 Peromyscus eremicus | reverse complement strand
AGAAGAAGACGGAAAATAAGGAGGCAAGACCAATGAAGAACCTCGAAACTTGCCTACAGAAATAAGGTTGCCTAAGAAAGTAGAGCCATGAACAAAATCTAATTTCTCCTTGTTTTTTACTCAGTGTTCCTTGCTCCTTAGTATGTGTCCTCTCTCTGTCTCTGTCTCAGTCTGTCTCTCTCTTTCTGTCTCCCTCTCCTTCTGTGTGTGTGTGTGTGTGTGTGTGTGTGTGTGTGTGTGTGTGTATGAGGGAAGGGCATGCTTACCTGTGTGCTTCCTGAGACTTATGAATCTCTCTCCTCTCTCGGAGGAAATGTTTCAGTTTGAGAAAATTAATGCACAAAACAAAGATATGCTACAAATAACAATTTAATTATGTATAATAGAACTATTAGAATATACGTGCATTCATATATAATATAATACATACATATGCACATGTTAGGGTATATATTCATTTATTATTATTCACATAGGTCCAATGAAGCTCTTATAATAAATCATAATTCTTTTGAAGCTTAACTAAAATTTCTTGAAGATAAATTTTCCATCATATATGACAAGCACAATGGTTTGCATTCAAATTATTTTGTTGTAAGTGCATACATTCGATGTGGTTTGATATCTATAAATTTTATGACAAATATTTTTAAGGCAAGTTTTACTGTGAACTTGGTAGGTGGCCTATTTTCAGGGCATTATGAAGCACTTTCATTTATAGAAGCAATCTTTAAAAAATTTGAAATATTTCTTCCCTTCCACATTCTAATCTATCCATAAAACAATGTAGTTGCTATTTATTTTGCACATACTTTCTATAATAATTTTGTCATAATGAATGAAAACTGAAAATTACAACAGTGGCAGGAACTGGTATTTTTACTGGTTATCATTTTAATAAAATGTCTTAGCAAAATTCACTGTTGGAAACTACTAAAGATGATGGAATGTGTGTATATATGTGTGTTTGTGTGTGTGTGTGTGTGTGTGTGTGTGTGTGTGTGTGTGTGTGTGTGTGTGTGTATTTGCATTTGTGGGGATGCATGCCTGTATAAGTACTAGTATCTTCCTCTATTTATTCTCCAACTTCTTGCCCAGAAAAAGACACTCTGACTAGACCAGAAGCTTGCTGTTTTGCTAAACATGTTCAACGAGCTGCCATGATCTTCCTGTCTTTGTCCCCAAATGTTAGGGTTATAAGCATGTAAACACATGCACAGCAGTTTGGTGGGTTGCTGGAGACTTGAACTCAGGTGTTTCTATTTGAAGAACAAGTGCTTTTGCACACTGATCTGTATACCTAGCCTTGACTTTTGTCATTTTTTTAATCAAAGACTTACCATCTTCAGGAACATAGGAAATCCCAAGTTCTGAACACTTGTTCAATAGGAAACAATCATGGCAGTGTTGTGCTAAGGAAAACTGTCAAACTCTTGCATCACTAATTTCCAGCTCATATAATGTTGTTTTGTCTTTTTCCCCTAATTTATTTTACATTTTATATTAGACATTGGCATAAATTTTCTGTGGTTTGCACTGTCCTGTTAACTTTCATAGTTTGAATCTTATAGAAAATTTTCTTTTCTACATTGTTCAATGCTATGCAAAATGACATTGAATTAACATATTCTTGAGAAAACACTAGAGATATTCAGATCATGATAAGGTCAGTGAATCTAAAAGGAGAATGGGGAGGTATCTATGGGAGGGTGTTTTGGACAAAAAAAAAAAGAAGTCATCTGATTATATTATATCTTAAAGTATAGGAAAATAAAATAACTTGTGTCAAAATTTAGGGTTTTCTCTATTTTTGTTTTGAATAATGGTATCCAAAACTTCTCCATAGGATTTTTAACAGAAGATAGAATAACTTTTATATTCTGCATCACCCATGCTAGAAACCATTGATAAATCTGTTTAATTATACTATGAGCGCTTTAGGAATGTTCAACACATTTTGTTGACTTCAGTTTACTCTACAACTCATTCATGTTTGTTGCTTTCAATGACAATCATATTTAGTTTTATTCTATGTGAATTGGAAATAAGTAGAAAACTCAGCTAGGCACTTGGCTGAACCTAGTCAAAGCTGTCCAAGCTTCGATGAACTCACCCATTTAGCTGGAATAGCTGGCTAAGTCAGAGGAGGATAGCATTTCACCTCCCAGGGCAGGCTTCACATGGCTTTTCAAGGCTGCCTCAGAATTCCAAGTTTAAGAGATGAAAAAACCAAAGCCTGGATTTAGATTCCAAGTTTAAGAGATGAAACAACCAAAGCCTGGATTTAGAGCTGATACAAGAGCAATGCCAATTGCCATTGGCCAAAGTGGACTACAGGCCAACTCTACAGAGCTGGAGAAATTGGCTCCAGACATTAAATTACAGTGAGCTGCAGTTAATTTGCAATATCATCTTTTATTTGATCTTTAGTCAATAGGCTATAGTTTTGGGCAAAAAAAAGGGGGAAAGGACTTTGGGATAGAATATTAAAATTTTCATGTTTTATCATTTTTAAGTACTCAGAAAATTCAGTAATTATATAACTATTAGTACATAAAAGTCATGATAAGGCTTATTTTTATAACTTTCAAAATGATTTAGATTGTCTTATGAGAACTATTGACTTGTACAGATTTTTCATCAGTAGAGAAGGAAAAGAAAGCATTTCACAAGGGCTTAAATATACTCTGTCATCATCTCCATGTTCTGCATAAACATAGCTCAATCCTAGAAGCAGGTTTTTATTTTCAAATAAGATATATATATATATATATATATATATATATATATATATATATATATATATATATATATATATATATATATATAAAACATCTTCTGTAGGGAACATTAAAGGTTTACTGCTATTATTTCCTGGCATACCTATAGGCCATACAGTCAAAGTGACCTATGTTTGCAAGATCAAATTTTGCTTGCCTCTATTTGCAATCCTGCATTCATGATAAATTCATAGTATTACTTCTATATACATCAGTTATATTTCCTTTTTTTGTGAAAAAAATGCCTGACAGAAGCAACTTAAGGGACACAATTTTATTTTGACTAAGAGTATATGGAATATATTCAATCACAGAGGAAAGACAATGTGGCTCTATTAGTTCAGGGAAGATGTAATGGCTCTCCCCTTTTCACATCTTAACAAAACAGAAAACTGGGTGTTCTGGTTGGAAATAAGGACAGCTTTAACTTCCAATGGCTCACTTGTTTTGACCCATTGTTGGCAGCCATGATCATCATACCAAACACTTCACAGCCTCTCAAAATAGCATAGACATCTCAGAACAAAATGTTAAAACATGGTAGCCTACAGGATACATCATAAGTTCAAGCCAAAACATTTTTCATAAATTCATGATCATTCCATAATTCAACTTTACATATACATACACATTTACACACACAAACATGTCAGAGAGAGAGAGAGAGAGAGAGAGAGAGAGAGAGAATGCTTTGATGGTTAATATGGGAATTCTTGAACTTACACTGTAATGTGTGTGTGTGTGTGTGTGTGTGTGTGTGTGTGTGCGCGCGCGCGTGCGCGCGTGCGCGTATGCCAGTGTAAGTTCAAAAGTCCTCATATTAACCTTCACAGCACCCAAGTCTCCTCAGAGTCTAAAAGTAAATGATGAATTTTGAATCTTAGTAAAATTTTAAAAAAAAGCTAAACATAGTAAGTACAAAATGTTAATGAGTAAAAATTACTATTCACAAGAAAAAAATGAGCAAAACAAGACTGTAACACAGAAAAAAAAATCACCAACACATACAACATCAGAATGTAGCTTCTGGAGTACTTAATGAAACAGTCTGGGCTCCAACAGTCTGAAGGAGCACTGTTTATATCCCCGTTGCCTGTCTTTATGAGGCTGGCTCTCCACATTGTGATGACAGCTTTCCTCAGGGTACTGCCCACGTTCTTGGTGAGTTTAACACTGTGGAGTCTCTATTTCAATGTGTATTTCATTATCAAAGCTTCATGCACAATTCTCTCATGATATGAATGCATGAAATTCAACCACCTCCACATTTTTTGACCACTTTGACTTTTAACTACAAGGGTTCCAAACCTTTTAGATACAAAATATCATAATGTGGATAATGTCAAGAAATTCTGCTACAGCTTCAGATGTATCTAGGTTCTTTTGGCCCATAAATATAGGAGCATCAATGTGTCTGATAACCTAAGAAAACATTAAACTATCTAGTTGTTTTCCTTTTGTGTTGTATTTTTGTTTTGTTTGGGGCATTTTTTTTTTTCTGAGGAGGGTCCAACTATTGACATATATTTTTATACATTCCTTTCAAATGCAAGGTTTTCATGTAGGTTTGTGTTTGTAGGTTCTCACAACATTGATGGGTAGAATGGATTTTTTCTTCAAAGAAACATCGCTGCTGTTGTAGTGTGAATAGTGAGGATTTCCCTTAAGTGATGCTCATTTATTTTTTTAACTATTACCAGTATTCCATTTGTTTATCTGCCTCAGACTAGTCCTTACCTGCTTGACTGAAAGCTTTTACTATGCACATGCTATACCTTCTCACTAAACTACCTGTTTTCACATCTTTTGGTTCTGTATTTTCCTGTAAAGTCTTACCATAAATCTGTCTAGAAATAGTCAATGATAACTGTGCCACAGTCTGAACGCTATTCTATTGTAAAGTTTCCCCTATCATACAGCTCATTCTACTGCCTTTGAAATCAAATCCAACCAAATTTTGAGGACAGGATTAAAATTTAACCAAATACGTTGCCAAAATTGAACCCAAATGACTTCTACATCAGTAACCAATAGAATCCTTGTTCCATTATAACATTTCATAAGTACAGTCTTCACGGTTCACATTTCTGTCAATATTCTGGACTTCTGGACTCCCACCAAAGTGGCCTACTGGACTATAACCACCTCCTAAGATTTCTCTGGTGTGTATTCAGTTCCACGTATTTCTATCTTCCTAGTGAAAATCAGTTTCAAAGTCTTATTACACGTTGGTCAAGTTTATCACAGCATCAAATCTACTTCTATGTACCAAATATTTGTGGGAGTTATATGATTTGTTACTATGACAATATATCTGACATGCAGTTTGAACTAGGAATGAGTCATTTTGCTTATGATTCAATAATGAATTCCATCATGACTGTGGAAGAATTGTTGCTGAAACAGTCCTGTTAGTTGCTTGAGTATTCTACTTTTTTAAATCCTGGGAGATGAGGAAGCAGAGAACGTGAGCTAAGAACACGCCTGGGTTATAATCTTCAAATATCTGCCCTCAGTGATACACTTCTACCAGTCATACCTTCTTTTCTGTAGCATCCAAATTTCTCAAAACAGTATCCCTTGCATGGGAAGAATTTAAGCTCATGAGTCAGTGGGTAACATTTCGACATCAAAACATAACACCATCCATCTATGTTTGAGAAGAATTTTTGGTGTACAGAAGATAAAATTCTGAGTCCCTGGATTCCAATGATACTACCTAGCAATTATATTTACATGTTACATTCTATTCAATATCCAGAAAGTAATTTGTATTTTTGGTTTTACAGATGTAGCAGATTATATGTGTTCTTTGTATATTCACTAGTGCTTAACTGAGTGACTTATTGAACAGTATTATTCTAATACATGTCAAGAATAAAGTTATGCTATCCTGTGGAAGGATCATGCATTGCTTTTTACTCAGTTAAATACTACTTTGACAAAATATATTAGGCAATTATATATATATATATATATATATATATTATATATATATATATATATATATATAGTGTGTGTGTGTGTGTGTGTGTGTGTGTGTGTGTGATTTTTCTTTGGTTTTTTTCCCACACAGGGTTTCTCTGTGTAGCTTTGGAGCCTATCCTGAAACTCAATTTGTAGACCAGGCTGGCCTCAAACTCAGAGAGCCCTGCCTGCCTCTGCCTCTCGAGTGTTGGGATTAAAGGCATGTGCCACCACCGTCCAGCTGGCAATTATATTTGTAAAGGGGAAATGGTTACTGTGTCTCATGGTCTTGGTGTTTCTAATCTCGTTTGAGTGTCTCTATAATTTTGAACATCTGTCATACTATGGCAGTAATATATGGAAGAACAAACTTTAACACATAAATATACATGTCAGAAAGTAGAAGCTAGAAAACAGAAAGAGACTGGGGTATCAGTTTCCTTCAAAGGTTGTAAAAAGTCAAAGCTGCCCCTCATGTTTGACTCTTCTGAGTGAACTTGATTATCCCTTGCCTAGAGATACCCCTTAAAGCATAGCCTCACCAAGTTCCAAAGCACCACCCAACAGTAGCGCAATAGACACAATAACACCAACAAATACACCATAAGACATAAATATTCATGTCCTAGCACATAGACAGCTATTCACATTAATGACAAAATCTAAGATCCCAGAAAGGGTGAAGAAGACACACTTAAGTTTCACCTTTAGAAGAAAGTTTATTTTGTAAGATGCTTCTTGTGATCAGACTCCATAGTTATTTTTTCTTTTACGTCTTTAACACACCCTTTAAGTTTAAAAGTGACTATAATCATTAGGCAAACTATAGAAGACTCCCCATGATAGAATCTATTTTGAAGTTGATTTTTGATGAAATCTATCAGAAATTAAGTAAAAAGAGTGGAATTTGCAAGTAATGAATTACAGGAATCCAATTAAAGTTAAGTTCACTTTCCCTCATCAAGTAGGAAAATCAAACAGTCTAAACAGTCAGCTTAACAGCATGAGACTCCATCAAAAGCCAGATGTAAGTGAGGAAGCAGTAGCATTGCTTTCTCTACAAGAGCCAGGATGCTGCACAGTGATAATAAGAGTGTTTTGCATTTAAATGGTGCCTTTGGAAACTTCTTGAGTGATTATTATCATTCTTTGGACGTTTCCTAAATGAGGACAAGCATAAGAACACCATCCCTATTTAAAATGCAACACAGTCAGAGATATGGTGCTATCATTGTCATCAATTTTTAATTGATTAATTATTTGGGGTTTAAAGTATTGGGAAAAGAATAAATGCTGTGTTTGGACAGTATCTTCCAGAAATCACATGTTAGTCCAAGTATGATGGAGTCAGGAAATGGAACTTAGTGAGAGGTAGTTAGAATGCATGCTCTATACTCATAATTAACACTGTCTTAGAGAAGTGAGTTCTTATTTCTTGGTGTGTATAGTAACTACTGTGATTTTCTTGGAACTTATTAGTTGTTCTAAATGAGTGGTTATTGAGAAAGCAAACAACCATACTAGTTTGTCCCTTCTTTATGTGATCCATGCTCTTCTGCTTTGTGTCATGACTAGAACTAACACTGGCTTCTTTCAAGTGAAACTCCCAGATTCCACAAACATCAGCCAAAGACAAATACTACCTACTCTCTGTAATTTACTCCAGCTCATGTTATCTGTTATAGTAACACAAACCAGACTAAATCAAAGGGATCTGTAATTCCTTAAGAACACATGTTTTAACCTACTTTGGAGTGGGTAAACACAAGACTTCTGTCATTAATTCATATTTTGAAATTACCAAGATGTTAAAGCTGTCCTATATTATGGGTCATACCTCTAATTCAATAATTGAAAGCAATCAAAACAAAATTATCTTGTAATTTTTTTGTTTGTTTCTAAGGAATAGTCTTAGATTGCATAGTGGAGAAATTCTGTATTTTTCAGTGATGATCATATATTCAAACTGGATTTTGTCAATGATGCTGCAAAATGTCTGCAACTTATTTTTCTTTGAATTATCTCTGAAATAAGAAATTCAAGTTTTGGTTTTGTAACATAAGCTGCTTATTTTTGTCCCTTCACTTTCCTCCTTAGTATATTCTGATGTAGGTTCTATTTCTCCTTGTAGTTCTGAAACGAAAATCACAAGAAAGACTTTTAGGCATGTTAATATTATACAGTCATAAACAAATTCCAGGTAGTTAACTTTCCATGCTTTCGATTACACTAAGATTCCCTCAGAGCTGTCGGTGCATTGACTTCCCAAGGTATTTATTCTGAAAGCACTGGACCAAGACATTCTCAGCCCTGTTGATTTTCATCTTCAAAGTCACCTTCACAATCTTCCCATAAAACTAATGTAATAAAATTGTTTTCATATGCACTATTTTATTAGATAATAAATAAATATTTCTATTGATATTATGAAAAAATAGAAATTCAACTTTTTAAAAAAAATACAGGTACCATATAAATAAAAAGCAGTTCAAAATGAATGACCATTGAGATGGAAACAATTTGCTGTACAGATCACCTACATTTCCATTCAGCGTACTGACCTTCAGCATCACACTTCTCTTCTCCAGGGGTGATTTTCCTTTTTCTAATATGGAAAGGTTACCTTTGATAATTTTAAGGTCTCCTCTAACTCAAAATTCTAAAAAGCTTTACATCATTCTTTTCACAATGCTTCATATTTTGTTGACATATCAGCAGGGAACTTCACACTTCATTGGAAATCCATTAAAACAATTACCATGTCATTAGTGAAGACTTTTAATTATGAGCTTGCTAACCTGAAGAATTCACTGTGATAGGCAAGATTAGCTCTGTGAGCCTGTACTACACCGGGGTGCATTCAATGGAGAGATGCCTTCCCCTTGGAGGATAAGCTGCTTTCTCACAAAACAGTTAGCATTGTTGATTAAGCAGGACAGCTGAAGAATCAGAAAGTGAGTTATGGAGTGATGACCTTTAGGAAAGTTCTGTGACTGGAAAGATCAAAAAACTTCATGAGTGTTTCTTATGATCTGATCCTATGATAGAAGAGGAGTGAGCAGACTGTGGGAACATACAAAAGGTGATGAAGACTGAAAAGAAACAAACCAGTGTGAGCTCAATTGAAAAACAAAGACTAGGGTCATGACTGTAATTCTGCTGAGCTCTGGCAACCCTTCCCTGAACACTTCACCTTGCTTTCATATTTTATGTGCTTTCATCAATGTAAATGTGGCCTAGGCATTGTCTAAGACCTTGACCAATTAATGATTTTTATTCCTTTTTCTTTTCTTAATAAAGTAGGATATCTAATAATCTTATCTTTTTTAATAAAGTGGAATATCCTGTAATCTTCCAAATCAAAGTCAAATATACAGCCAGAAATTGGCTGATTGTGTGATGTAAGTGGTTCAAGGAAACCCTGAATAAGGGGAGAATTTCTTGAATTCTCTGTGGTCTTATCCCTTCTAGTTTTCTCCTTTAAATGTAATCTTTTTTTCCATGCACAGTCTGAAAATTATAATAACCTAGGCTCTCATTTCAACACATTTTCTTCTCATTCTGCCCACAATTTTTTCTCATTACTTTAATCAAAACTATATTACTTCAAGAGAAAGTACACACTGGCTTAATAGCAGAATATTATGGATTTATTTGACATAGGGAAAAAAAGCATATTGAGATGATGTTGAACACAACAACATAAATTAAATTTTCTAGATATGCTCTCTATTGATTTGGTAATCTGTCTGTATTTTAGTGTCTAATTTACTCTTGCTTTAATTTTCTTCCTGTGTGAGAAGTTACCTAATAAAATCCATTCTGAGAATCATAAAATCATTTTTAAGAACTATTATAGCTTTCAGTTTAGTATGGTTATGGTACTCCTGAGTATATAAACGAGTGGATCTCCGATTCTTGTGCCTTCTCTTATAGCTTTCCTCCTTCTGTTGGTTTGCCTTACTCAACTTTGATCTGTTTGGCTTTGTTTATCTTACGGCATTTTATTTTGTTATGTTTTGTTGATATCTCTTAGAAGCCCTGCTCTCTTCTAAAGAGAGACAGAAAGGGAGTGGATCCATGTGGGGGGGGGGGGCAGGGAGGAATTGCGTGAAGGGGACTGAAATCAGGATATATTGTATGAGAAAAGAATCTATTTTTAGTAGAAGGAAAAAATGTCAGGCATATTGAATATTTTCTATGAATGATCCCAAGGTAACACTGTAGCACATAATCTAAATATACTGTCTACACAAGAACTGAATGCTAAGAATAAGAAGATTGGGAGAAAAAGTAATTAATTTTCTCTGTCTTTGTGTTTCTTCTTTATTCTATGTGATGTCACCTGTTCCTTTTTCTTCTTAAGAACTTTATCCTAGGAATTTGCTAGAAACAATGGCCTCTAAATCTACCCAGACATAGCAAAGAGCTCATATCTTATAAATTAGCATCAGACTATTTCCCAGAACTACAGATGACTGTTTGTAATTGTTCTTCTTGTACATGGGGAAGAGGAAACATTCATATATACTAGTAATATCTCTGTCTTATATTCAAAAGTGTTCATACCAAATATCGATTATCCATTTTCCATATCTTTCTTGACATGCTCTCTCAATTAAACAAAGCAATGCTTAGAAAAGACAAAGTACACAGCTTATTATTTCATTTTATATCTTTGAATGTTCGCAGTCCCTTAACTTAAAAATACACATCAGTCATTCTTGTTCAGAAATCAAAGCCCAGAGTAATTTTCTTTAGTGCTATTTCTTATCATGCGTCTGTTAATTCTCAAGACTTGTCAGTCTCCAAATGAATCGTGTCCTCTGAGTTTTTCTCACCTGCTTCTCTTCACTGGATATTTATGATTCCAAGAATCCAGAGACATTATGCGTTTTGTTTCAAGTGTTTGAAGTATGGAATATGAGTTTGGGTTATAATGTTCATGTTATATTTTCCAAAATTAAGGTATGATTTGAGATATAATTTACAGAAGACACAAAACATACACTTTTGAGAGAATTAACAAAATAATTTAAATTATTTTATCATAGTACACAAATTAATGATTTAAGAAATACTTCAATTTTATTTTTAATTTAAAAATAACCAATTAATGTGTTTTATTGTATCAAAATTTTGTTTAGTAATTGACATACAAAG
This sequence comes from Peromyscus eremicus, assembly GCF_949786415.1. Taxonomy (NCBI): domain Eukaryota; kingdom Metazoa; phylum Chordata; class Mammalia; order Rodentia; family Cricetidae; genus Peromyscus; species Peromyscus eremicus. The sequence continues at coordinate 51,978,244 of NC_081426.1, read as the reverse complement.
TTTGAGAAATAGTATTAAAATCATAATATTTTTCTAAGTTTACTATTATTCCTCCCTAAATACATGTGTGATATGGATTGCTTTGTGTGGTATTAAAAGAGAATGGGAAACAGGCAGGAAAGGTTCAGTTATATCGAGCCTGCATCTCAACCATGAGGACATAAGCAAATTTTAATTAAAAGAATGTAAAGTGTTCATGAATAAAATTTTCAAAACAATATATGTAAAAAATTTGTTATATGGTAAATCCCATATATTTATGTTTTCTGAATATTTACTTAAGAAAATTCTAATAATTAAATAATTTTAAAGTAAGGGCTATAAAATAACTGGATGTTACATTTTGATTTTGAAATCCTGTTTATTTATATCACTATTATATAGGCATATACAATTTGTAAATTTATTAGAATTATTCTTTAATTTAGCATGGAGAGATTGGGTTTCATTTGGTATTTCCATAGATGTGACCCTTATATTTTTTCCTAGTTGTTCTCTCTTTGACTGACTTCCCACATGACATAACTAATAGATAAACTCTTAGATAAATGGTATAAACAATGCCAGAAACAGATAACCCTGAGAAAATATGCTTCAGAAACCTTCATGAGACTTTTTTCCTTTAAATTTTATAAATTGAGAACGGTGCAGATTTTGTGATTATATTCTCTTGCATTTATATCGTTTGAAAATGTACAAAATTCGTTGTTGTTTCTCTCTGAACTTATAAATTAATATAACCAAAAATATAATCTGTGTTTTGCCTCACTTGCTTGCTAAATCAAGTGGTCTGAATATGTAAAAGAAGTTGTTGACAGACTGAATATTTCAAAACCTCTGATGTGTAAACATATTCTATACTTTTAAAAGTACTTGTTACTTAACATATATTAACTTAGTCTTTTTATATCCTATAAATATAAATTGTTAGCATAAATGTAAAGTGTTGAGAACTAGTTTTGCACATAAGTAGATTCTTAAACAGGAAATTATGGAATGCATATATAAATGTGAAATGTCACCTCTGTGTGCTTTAATTTTATTTATTTAGGATTTTTTTGTTTTTTGTTTGTTTGTTTTTTGAGACAATGTTTCTGTGTAGCTTTGAAGCTTGTCGTGGACCTTGCTCAGTGGATCTATGTTCTTTTAATCTATTGATTTTTTAACGTATTGATTATGTGTGTGCCTGCTCATTTTTATGTGTGTGTACTGCAGTACCTATTTGGAAGTCAGAGAACAACTTGTAAGATTTCTCCACTGTGTGAATTCCAGGGCTCAGACTTAGGTTGTCAGGCTTGGTGGCAAAGGATTTTTACTTGCTAAGCCAACTCAGCAGCCCTCACCTTTGGATTTTCTTAATTATCAATTAGCCTATTTTTCAATCTTTCTCATGATCTTAACTTATCTATGTACTTGTGCACACACAAACACACCCCTAGGTGCTTTAGTTTTTGTTTTTTGTTTTTGTTTTTGTTTTTTTTTTAATAGCCTCTGTTAATTATTTGGTTTCCTCTGACCTAATCCACCCATTGGTGAAACAGGTGATATCAGAAGCCTCACAGTTTGAAAATCCATCCCTGTTGATAGACTGCCTTTCCTTCTCACTGAGACAAGAAAGCCAAAGGACAGGACAGGCCTGTAAACTGCCCACACTATCTTCTCCTAATACGGTCTGACAAAATTGAATTTCTTCATGCCTATTAGAATGACTTCCACCAAACACACAAACACACGCACACACACCATTTTTTTAATAATCATATCTCCTCATAAAGCCTATATCTATATGACACCTACATAGAAGCAATAGGATCCTACATAGGTAAATTCAAGACAAAGCAATTGCATTTAATTTTTTTACTCTTAATTAGTAGCTAATATGGATGTGAAAAATAAATGAATATTTATTTAGTATTCATTATGGTATAATATTAAGCTCTGGTTTGATATTTGTTATCTTAATCTTTTATTATGACAAAACTTAATTGAAAAAAAAATAACATTTTTGGTTGTGATAGGCTGGATAGCTCAGAGACCTAGGATAGAACTAAACATGACAGGCCAGGAAGAAAGGAAGAAAGAAAGAAAGAAAGAAAGAAAGAAAGAAAGAAAGAAAGAAAGAAAGAAGGAAAGAAAGACAGGAAGGAAGGAAGGAAGGAAGGAAGGAAGGAGAAGTAAAAGAAAGAAAGAAAGAAAGAAAGAAAGAAAGAAAGAAAGAAAGAAAGAAAGAAAGATCAATGAAATGATTTCTAATAATATTATCTATGCTCATACATTAGAGCCTAACCTAAAAGTCATTAAAGAGGCTTCATCCAGCAACTGATGGGAGCAGATACAGAGACCCACAGCCAAACATTAAGCAGACCTCAGAAAACCTGGAGGAAGAAAGGGAGGAAGGATTGTAGGAGCCAGAGGGGTCCAGAACATCACAAGAACGTGGTTCACAGAATCAACTGAGCAGAGCTCATAGGCGCTCATAGAGACAATCACAGAGCCTGTACCGGTCTGAGCTAGGTCCGCTGCATATATGATATGGTTGTGCAGCTGGGTATTTTTGTGAAACTTCTAACGGTCGGTGTGAGGGTTGTCTCAGACTCCTTTGCCTGCTTTTTGGGCCCTATTCCTGCTATTGGGTTGCCTTATCCAGCCTTAATATCAGGGTATATGCCTAGTCTTATTGTAACTTCTTATGCCATGTTCAGTGGATATTTCTGAGAACTGCTCTTTTCCAAAGGAAAATGATGAAGGAGTGGAACGTGGGGGGGAGGTTGGGGGGAGGAGGACAGAGAGGAAGTGGTTGGGAGGGACTGAGAGGATGGAGGAAGGGGAAACTGAAGTTGGGATATAATATATGAGAAAAGAAAAATTTTTTAAAAATGTAAAAAGTAACAATGTTGATACCAATAGAATTGTGACCTTTGTAATAAGTTGCACACACTTGAGTGATTCACTTAAGAAGAGAATTCTAACAATGTTGAGATATTTTCCCCGTTCTTGACTGGTTTTCTTTTAGGCAGAATAAAATCTTAGAATTTCAGAACCCAAACAATCTTGAGGATGAAGAGTTCAGACAATATGCTTTACTGAATTTCACAGCACTAGTTGTGGTAGCAAGCGCAGAACTTAATTGAGTCAATCATTAAATTCTTGTAATTCAGATACAAATTGGAACAGTGAGAAAAATATCTACTGCCAGAAAAATGAGCATATTTTGGATTTCAGTAATTGAAAGTCGTATTTGTGCTGGTAATGGATTGTTTTGCATTATGAGGAGAGTTTCATAAAGGCTCAGGTGATGGAAGGTGATAAGTTTAAGCTGGGACAGACACATTTGTTGTATTTCAATAGTGTAAAGGATAACAGATTTAGCTTCAAAGGGTGATATTAAATCTATTTTGATTTTAAATTGTGATATTAAAGGGTATATTAAATCTAACTGTGCTTGTATACAAAAGATAAAGCTTAAAGGAAATTAAAAAGAATCGGGTCTTTCACTTCAGAGGAGTGAATGAATCTTGGAATTGTAAAACAAACTTGGTAAACAGGTATTCAGAGTAACATGGAATTCACTCAAGGAAAATATGACTTTCATTCAGTATTACTGTGTACAAATTACGGAAATAATAACATTTTCATCAATTTGTGTACCGGAATTCCCATCAATAGTAGTCTTAGTAATAGAATATTTGATGGGAATTTATCAAAATATTATGTAAAACTGAATAGTTTGAAATGTTTTTTTAGACATAAACCTGGTAAGTTTTTATTAACTTGTTTACTGTTTACAGTTCATTTCAATTCTTCATTTGCAAAGAAAAAACATAAATTTTTCTTATTTAAAAACAAAGTACTGAAGAACTTCTGTGAAATATGTGCAAAAAGGAGAATGAACAAAGTTTATTCACCTCATAGTCCATATTCTAATGGGATCCTGTTTCATCCCAGTTCTTGGTAATGCAGCGTTATCTGAGCGACTCTCCATGCATTATTCTTTGCCTCAGCTGCACCTTATGTTATATGTAAATAGTTACAGCTTTCCTGTTTCTTCATAAGCAGTCAGTCCCAATGCTGTTCCTACAACACATAAAACTGAATCACTGAGCCACATTTGAATTTGCCATAATTCAGTTCAGATGGAAGATTTTTGCATCACATAGTGAAATTTCAGAATGATTTTGACCCAGAAAGCACTGGAATTTGTATAGTAATAGCTTGTCATTCACTAAAGAATTTATTTTTATTACTTTAAAACTTGACAAATAATTCATATGATCATTTATAAAAGTTTATTTCCACAGTGAGATTTTTGTCTTGAATGATAGTATCTCTTCATATTCTGGAAAATAAATTAAAATTAAAATCATAAGTGTATCAATTTAATTTCTCTTTTAAAAATAAAAGGTAGAAAAGATTAGTGAAAAAAAAATCAGGATTTTCAGGGGACAAGCTCTTACTCCGTACATCACTTGAAATAACTCTTTTATTTGAACTAAAGGATTTATATCAGCTTCAAATACAATAGTTTTCTTTTATTATTCCATTATTCACCATTAAGACTGCTCTTAGTTTTCGACAACTAATATAAAGAACTGGTTTTAGAATAGAGATAATTTCTCAACAATGAAAAATATATAGTTTCTAGCAAAGAAAAGAAGGTGTCATATTTAATAAAGGAAGAAATTTCAATACAACTAAAATACATGACACCAAATCAGGTATGATGGGCTAAATTTAACTCTTTGCTTATTTTGTAAAGTATTGTAACTCTATATGACTTAGTAAATCATTATTTTTTTAAACTTCAGTGTAGAATTGGGCTTTTAAAAATCCTTTTACTTTTGAGAATTTCATATAATGTATTTTGATCATATTCTTTCCTCTCCCCAACTCCTTCAAGAATCTCAGCTTGCTTCCTACCTACTAAATCACATGTTTTCCACTCTTTTAGAAAGAACAACATAAAAACAAACAAACAGATGAAATAAATAGAATAATCTGATGAGTTTTGATGTTAGTTCTTTGTGCATTTAGTAAAATTCTGAATGGAATCTGCATAACCCTGTGCTCACTTGCTGCCTTTATCTTTGTTTCTTTCTTTGTTTCTTTCTTTCCTTCCTTCTTTCTTTTGTTCCTTTCTGCCTTCCTTCCTTCCTTCCTTCTTCTTCCTGCCTGCCTGCCTTTCCTTCTTTCTATCTTTCTTTCCTTCTTTGTTTCTTTTTTCTCTATTTTTGTTTGGAGATTTTTAATTACCAACTTTGTTTCACTAAGTGTTATAGTCTCTTCAAATTTCTTGTTTCATCTTGATTGAAGTTCGGTATCCCATATATACAAAGAAATTCATACCTTCTTTTAGGATTTCCAGATTAGTGGAAAGCAAAATTTTAAAGTATGTCCTTATGATTTTCTGCATTTGTTTTAGTATCTGGTTTAGTATCTCACTTTTCATCCCTAATTTTATAACTTTGGATATTTTTCTACATATTTTAGTTTGATTTGACTAAAGGTATATAATCTTGTTGATTTTCTCAAATAACCAATTCATATATATATATATATATATATATATATATATATATATTTATCAAGATTTTCTCTTCATTTTACATACCAACCACAGATTTCCCTGTCCTCCCTCCTCCCACCCCCCAATCTTTCCCCCTAACCCACCACTCATTCCCACCTCCTCCAAGGTAAGGCCTCCTGTGGGGAATCAACAGAAACTGATACATTCATTTGAGGCAGGTCCAAGCCCCTTCTCCCTGCACCAAGGCTGTGCAAAGTGTCTCACCATAAGCACTAGGCTCCAAAAAGCTGGCTCATGCACTAAGGATAGGTCCTGATTCCACTGCCTAGGGACCCCCTAAACAGTTCAAGCTAAAAAACTGTCTCACTTATCCAGAGGGACAAATCCAGTACCATGGGGGCACCTCAGCTATTGGTCCACAGTTCATGTGCTTCCACAAGTTTGGCTAGTTGTCTCTGTACTTTTTCCAATCATGGTCTCAATATCTCTTGCTTATAGAATCCCTCCTTTCTCTCTCATTGATTGGACTCCTGGAGCTCTGCCTGGGACTCAGCCGTGGATCTCTGCATCTGCTTCCATCAGTCACTGGAGGAGGGTTCTATGATGACAGTTAGGATATTCAGCTATCTGATCACCAGAGCAGGCCAGCTCTTTTTTCCATTGATCCTTTCTTTAGTAAGCCACTATTACTTTAATATCAAAACCACAGATAGACTCAACCAATGTCACTTATGACTATAGATACAAGGATTCTCAATAAAATATTTATAAACCGTATTCAAGAGTATGTCAGAAAGAGTATCTACAGCCAGGATGTCTAACATATGTAAATCAATGAATATAATTTACTCCAAAGCAGACTAAAAGACAAAAACAACATGATCATCTTATTAGATGTAAAAATAAACACCTTTAACATAATCTGATGTCTATTTATGATAAAAACCCTGAAGAAACTGGGGATACAAGAGACATATTTCAATGTAATAAAGATATTTATAGAAAGCACAGAGCTAATATCATCCTAAAGGGAGAGAAACTCAAAACACTTCCACTAAAATCAGGAACAAGACATGGTTGTCTACTCTCTCCATACTTATTCAACATAATATTTATAATCTTAACTAAAGCAATAAAACAACTGAAGGTTCAAATAGAAAAGGAAACAGTCAAAGTATCATTATTTACTGAAGAAATGATAGTGTACATAAAAGATCCTAAAGACTCCACTAGAAAAATTTCTATAAACTATTTTTTTTTGTTTTTTGTTTTTTATTTTTTGAGACAGGGTTTCTCTGTGTAGCTTTGCGCCTTCGCTGGGACTCACTTGGTAGTCCAGGCTGGCCTCGAACTCACAGAGATCCACCTGGCTCTGCCTCCTGAGTGCTGGGATTAAAGGCTTGCGCCACCACCGCCCAGCAAATTTCTATAAACTATTAACACATTTTGCAAAGTATCAGGATACAGAAATAGCAGCCTTCCTAATAAAATGCCAAACATTATGAGAAAGATATTAGGAGAGTAATACCTTCCCAATAGTCTCAAAAATAAAATATCTTGGAAGAATTATAACCAAGCAACTACAACTCTTTGACAAAAGCTTAAGGAAACTAAAGAAAATACAAGAAAATGGAAAGCTTTCCCATGCTCAGAGGTCTGTCGGAGTAATAGTATGAAAACGGTCATGTAAGTAGCAGCAATCTACAGTTTCAGTGCAATCCCCATCAATGTTCCTAAACGGTTCTTCACAGAGATTGTAAAAACAGTCTTTAACTTCATATGGACACACACACACACACACACACACACACACACACACACACACACACGATAGTTAAAAACAATACTGAATAATAAAAGTACTAAAAGAACTGCTGAATGTAATACTATCTCTGGTGGCAATTTCTGTTACAGATTTATAGTAACAAAAACCAAGTGATACTTGATTAAAAAAAATGATCAGGAGAATCAGAAGACACTTATACAATTCCAGACACATATAAGTTTTAATAAAGAAGTAAATATAAATGCATGCTCTAGAAAAGAGAACATCTTCAACACATGGTGCTGGTCAAACTGGATGGCTACACATAGAAAACTGAAATAGACTCATATCTATTGAAAACTCAACTCCAATTTGGTCAAGCACTTTAACACTGGACCAAAATATCCTGAATGTGATAGAAGAGAAAGCAGAGGATAGTCCTGAATTAATTGGCACAAAAAGTATTTTCTGAGCAAGACCCTGACAGTACACGTATTAAGAACAGTAACAAATGGAAGCTGAAGAACTTCTGTACATTGTAAGAAGGCATCTTTACAGAAAACTGGATGCAAAAGAATGGGAGGATTATTTTCCAATTATACATCTGATACAGAGTTAGTATTTCCAATAATGAATTAAAAATAAAACCTGAGCAGTAGAAAAAAGTAAACAAATTAAAATGTGGTATAGAACTAACTAAAGAGTTTTCAAAAGATGATATAAAAATGGCCAAAAAACAATAAAAAATGTTCAACATTGTCATCCATCAGTGAAATAAGAATTTAAACTACTTGAAAATTTTATCTCATACCAGTCAAAGTGGCCAAGATGAGTAAAACAAATGAGTACAGATGTCTATCACTTGAAAAAATAATGAGAATACCTGCACATTTACACCATGCCAATAATATTCAGCTATTAAAAAACACGAAGTTGCCGGGCGGTGGTGGCGCACGCCTTTAATCCCAGCACTCGGGAGGCAGAGCCAGGTGGATCTCTGTGAGTTCGAGGCCAGCCTGGGCTACCAAGTGAGTTCTAGGAGAGGCGCAAAGCTACACAGAGAAACCCTGTCTCGAAAAACCAAAAAAAAAAAAAAAAAAAACCAAAAAAAAAAAAAAAAACACGAAGTTATGAAATTTACAGGTAAATTGATCAGTGCTGGAGATATTCACCTGTAGTGATATAACCTAGACCATATTACAGGTTTTCTTTCACATGTGGAAGCTAGCTTTTAAGCTTATGATGTGCTTAGTGTGTTTCAATCTGAATAACCACAGAGATTAGGTAACCAGTATGAGCTAAAGGAGAGTAGGGGATCTTTCAAGGAACAGGAAATAGAGTATAAGTGTTCACATTTCTCCATATCTTCACCAGCTTATACATGATCAACATTTTTGGAATAATTTTCTGCTTCAAAATTTGCATACATTTTCAAAATAATTTATTTAAATTTTTTTGTCAGACCAAAACATCTTTCTTGACCACTCACTAATAATTATTACCAGTAATAAAAATGACTACAGCAGAACCAAATATTCTGTGGACCTAACTAAACTTTTATCATTTACAAATAAAGAGGGTTTTGTTTCATTTGTTTTCTAGTTCCTGCTCCAAAATGGTATCTAGCATTGTATTTAGTTGTGTTCTTCTTAGTCTGTTGCTTTTATTATATAAACACATTCTTAGAGAATAAAGGTCAATCATTTTGCATAATGATCCTGGATTTGATTTTACAAGGTATTTCATCAAGATGAAGTGAGACATTATGGTGGCACAAACCTCAAAATCCAGCATTCAGGTTGTTAAAGCAGGAGAAATCTCGAGTTCATGACCAACACTAACCAAGTACTGAGAAATTAAAATTTCTCTCTAAAAAAACTAAAATATGAATGCTACATTTTTAGCTTTTGAAAAAAAAAGGAACGCAAAATTGTCTTTTTGAAGCATTGAATCAGTATATTTATCTATATATGTCAGGGTTCCCGAAGACACTTGAAAAATCATCATCTTTATAATGTACTCTTATAACAATAAGTGAAAATTTAAATATAACAAATGGAATTAAGGTCTTAATTCTATTTCCTGGGATTATACCTGCTTATGTGCCTTTCTCTCTCAGAGTCCATGTTCCATTTCACTTTTTTGCTGTTTCATTATTTTGTTTTGTTTTTCTTGGGATCAAACCTGTAGCCTCCCAAAATCTGGGCAATTCACACTACAGCCCAGAATTTTGTTTTTAATTTTCACAGAGATTAGTTTATTTTTTATAACAAATAGCTTCATGCTAACTTCACATTTCAGCTGCTCTTGTAAAATTTCAGAAAACACATAGCAACTATATTTTATATTTGATGTTTTTCAATTGTTTTTATAAGTATTATCTTGGGACTTCACAAAGACATATATCTTTATCTTTATTTTCTTCCAGGAAATTATTTGTGTATGATAGGAACTGATTAAATGCTAAAGACAACTGAACCAAAACATTTACAGTTTAAATATCACTATAAAGTTCCAGTAAGATATTTCACTTTAGCCAGGTGTTAGCGCATGCCTTTAATCCCAGCACTTGGGAGGCAGAGGCAGGCGGATCTTTGTGAGTTCAAGGACAGCCTAGTCAACAGAGCGAGATCCAGGAAAGGCACAAAGCTACACAGAGAAACCCTGTCTCAAAAAACCACACACACACACACAAAAAGATATTTCACTTTAAAAATAATTTACAACAAATTTCTGTATCCTAAAGGCAAGGAACAATGGATATACAAGAAAATAATTTTGAATTCTTTTCTCATATAATTTTGAAAACACCTGAACTTGATTTTACATTTAATTGTAGATTTATTCGTTTTTATACTTTCTTTTTTATTCTTCCTTTTTATAACATTGTTGTGTTATAAATTGTATTATGAAAATCAATATTTTTAAAAAGCATTTGTCAAGCAAACAAGGAATAGAAACAGAACCACTTGAAATCCACAAGTTACAGTATCTGTTTTTTTATATTATCACATTCTTTTTAGCTCAACATCTGTTCATTGATATCTAAGGCTATATTTGAGATGTATGATGATTTGTTTTTCCACAAATTCTTTGCGCACAATTCACAATGCTCCCTTTACTTGTGATTGTAAAGGACATGTTAACTTGAGGCAGATGCTAAGCAGCGTGAGTGTGGAACAATGACAGGTACAAAATGACCAGTAAATTCGCAAGTGCGTATGATTGGCCAGATGGTATTGGCTCTGATTTACTATGATGATTTGGCAATTAAGCATGTGTGATCACTAATTTAACATATAAAACTGGTCCTGAAAATGTTTATGTTAAACAAAACATCCATCTATAGAAACTATAACAAATTAAATAACATTTTCATTTCTGTCTTGATAGTGATATTGAAAATCGAATTATTTCTTTGCAAGAATGAGTTCCAGTCATTTAGGGTAAATCAGTCATACATGGTCACAATTAATTTGTACAGATGACTGATTCTTCATATATTGCAGGTGGGTGGCATTAGAAAGAAAATGGCTATATGCATAGTTTGTTTGCTTTATCTAGATAGCCCCTGGTTCTATGCTTAATCTTGTTTGGATAATCCTCTGTTTTTATAGGTGATACTGCATGCAATCTTCCACAGCAGGAGATATAAATGTGTTGATACATCATCAGATGAATCCTTATAGTCTTAACAGAAGCTATATTTATTCAGTGTGTATGAAAAAGTTCCAAGTGGAAGAAATAAGAAAAACTTTCCTAAAGTTATTTTTTGTCTTCTACTTTGTCATTGCTCTTTTATTTAGTTTCATCTATTTTCTACCACGTACGTATAGACTTCCCAACTGTGTATGTATTTCCAGTTTATCAGAAAAGAAAATAATCTAGGGCAGTATTGGGGAAATATTTAGAAACTTGGACTCCATAAATAAATGATCCAGGGTTTTGTGGCTGGATTGACGTTCCAGTCCCACCACTGAAAGCTTTGTCTGGTTACAGAAGATTGCCGGTTTGGTCTCCATATCCCCCATTACTAGGAGTCTTCACTAAGGTCATCCTTGTGGTTTTCAGGGATGACTGGCCCAACTTGACACCCAGACCAGGAGAGGGAGCCCATGCCTGACACTGACTGGATGGCCAAGAGCGAGAGGCTGAAAATCACGGAGACCTAGGATAGAACCAAACATGACTGGCCAAAAAAAAAAAAAAAAAAAAAGAATCAATGAAATGATTAATAATGATGTTCTACTAAACTCATCAACTCATAAATCGGAGCCTACTCTAACCGTCATCAAAGAAGCTTCATCCTGAAACTGAATGGAGCAGATGCAGAGACCCACAGCCAAACATTAGGCCAAGCTTGGGGAATCCTATGGAGGAGGGGAAGGAAGGATTATATGAGCCAGAAGGGTCAAGTACACCACAAGAACACAAGCTCACACACGGAATCAACTAAGCAAGGCTCATGGGGACTGACAGAGAACCAAGCAACAATCAAGAAGTCCGCATAAGTCTAAGCAAGTGCTCTGCATGGATGGTACGGTTATATAGCATGGTGTTTCTGTGAGACTCCTAACAGTGGGAGTGAAAGTTGTCTCTGACTCTTTTCCTTGCTCTCAGTACTCTTTTCCTCCTACTAGGTTGCCTTGCTCAGCCTTAATATGCAGGTTTGTGCCTAGTCTTATTGCAACTTATGTCGTGTTTTGTAGATATTGCTGGAAAGCCTGCTCTTTTCCAAAGGGAAACTGGGAAGGAGTAAATCTGAGGGAGAGAGGAGGTGGGAGGGGAGAACCAGAGTAATAGGGGAAGGGAAAACACCACACAGGATGGAATATCTGAGGAACAAGCAATAAAAAAAACCCATAAATTATGAAATTAAGTTTCAATAGCAGCCATTTGCCAGAAACCCAGCCTACCTTGGAAATCTGGCTGAAGAAAATTCAGGTTTCTTTATTCTAATCTTAATTACAAATAGGAACAATCAAATCAACCACACACATACACACACAGATGCGCGCACACACACAAATAGTAGTGCTTACATACTATGTGTGATACCCTGAATTTTATAGCTGAGAAAGGGGGAGAGGAGAGAGAGAGAGAGACAAAGCAAGAGAGAGCCCATTTTATTTCGCCAGGCTAGCTGTTCTCTTCTTACAGTTTATGGCAGCTGATTAATAAATCCTACAGAGACTTCCTGTTAAGCCACTATAGTAGCAATCCATTGACAGCATTTGATGTCAACTGAAATTTGTTCCTAAGCTATATAAAAAATTTTATTACTTAGGTTTATTTTTTATTTTATTTTATTATATTTTCAAAACAGAATTTCTCTGTGTAACATCCCTGGTTGTCCTGGAATACTCTTTGTAGAGTAGGCTGGCTTCAAACTTACAGAGACCCACCTGCTTCTGCATCGTGAGTACTGGAATTAAGGCATGTGCCACCACACCTGGCTCTGTTATTTAGTTTATTATTTTGTAAGGGTGAAATAAGAAAATTTACAACTTCAAAGTAGATTTCAATTCTAAAAATGCATTAGGTAATATATATATTAAACACCAAGAAACTTGAGCTGAACTGCATAAATGTTATTTATCGTTAATGTTGATATATGTTAGCATTATACAAGCTCATGAGCACGTTTTTATACTATAAGCTATAAACTGTAAAATCTTATTTATATCCCTGAACAAACTACATAGAATTATCTATGTGTGACTATACATGTGTGTTTATACTGAAATCTATAATTGAAAGAAATAACAATGTAACACTAAAGAGAATCATAATCTGTGCTTACTCTGGTGCTTTTTTCAAATTAGCATTTATCAAGTATCAAAAATTAATGCCTAACAACTGGAGCCCTGCCTTAATCTGGGCAGTATAATATAAAATGTTAAAGTGATTTTACTTTCATATTTTTATGAGACAAACTTACTATAATCTAATTCACTGATAAACCAGTTATCGTAAGAAAATGAGCATATACAATTTTAAAGAGTTATATTTGGAACATTTAAAAATAAACTTCTATTTTATTGAATTCCTATAATACAAACAAGGCTGTAGTTAGTTCCATTAAACAAATATAAAATTATAGGAGCTTGGTTTTCATAGTCCAAAAATTCTGTAAGATGTCAATACATCTAGGTTTTCTGTAATGTAGAGTGTTGAGTTGACTTGCATGAATGAAAAAGCTTAGAATAAATCATTCACTATGGCTGACTCTACTTACTAATGCAGCAATCCTCTTTTTCAAAACATCTAGCTGATAACGTAAATTTTAAAACTCATACAAAGGTGTTTTATATGTAGAACATCTGGCTATTCTGAAACATCCAGGCATCTCAGAGTGTCTTCGCTCTCAAAATTATATTATATGTGTCAGTATATAGCAGAAATATTTTGTGCAAAACTTGAACTGTAATTCTAGTGTACAAGAAATATGTCATGAAGGAGGGAAATTTTTTTTTACGTTGGATGAAATAGATCCTAAAGCATTATGAACTCTGAAAATACTCATGACATAGTAAAATGTTGAAAAAATAAAGCAGTATAAAACAGTATATAGAGAACATAACCAGAAATGTTTTTGAGATGCAAAACTGCCAGTATTTAATTGTTGCTTCCATAGTTCTACTATAAGAAGGTTAGTGGATATTTTGTTTTTTATACAAGGTCTAAAATAGCCACAGCTAGCCTCAAAGTAAGTTCTTTAGGTCATCCTATCTAAGGATGACCTAAAGAACTCATCTTCTGTCTCTACCTCCCAGTTTTTAAGGATTATATGCCATCATATGCCATCCCACTTTGGCTCATAGAGTGCTGAAGAGTGAAACCAGGGCTTCATATACACTAGCTAATCCCTCAAACAACTGAACTTAATTCACAACCAATAAATGGATAATTCAAGCTTCACTATTAAAACAGCTCTTGCAGAGAAGAAACCACAGCCATGGGTAACTTCATAACTTATCCAAGGGTCTGGTAGGTTGCTCCCAGAATAAAACCACATTTGACCACAAAACCCTTTTACAATATTATATATGGTTAAGTAAAAGAAAGCTGGAAAAGATAATCCAATGTTTAGGTGCTCTTCCTGTGATTCTGGCTAACATGTTTGCTGTTTGTCAAGTGATGACATATAAGGATACAAGGATATCTGTATATCATTGATATCTGTATATCATTATGTGTCATATCGTGATACAATGTGAAATCCTCAACAAATGCCAAATGGATGTTGATGCAATGTCTTTTCATTTTCAAACATCTGAGACATGTGAAACAAACTTTTTGAATTTTAAAATACAGTGTTTTCATCTGATATTTTTGAGTGATACATTTAAAATACTAATAACAATTTAATGGCACCATACCTATAATTTAAAATTTAAATTGACTGTCAAAATAATCAAGGAATCTATCCTTACACATTTTTTCTACTAAAGGAAATAATGACGCAGGAAGCTACCGTTATTGACATATCAACCAAAACTAGGTTCTTCGTTCTAAGAGCTATACTTACTTTTGTTGTAACTGAATGATTATAGACAATATACACAATATGACTTTGCAAAAGTCAATCGTTCGTCTAAATATGTCTAAAATATATTATAAGAACAAATAAATACTTATTAATTAAAATCTAATTAATCATTTTGTTCTCCCATAAATGTATACTGCACTATTACTACATATTATAATTGATACTCCTTTGTCAGCTGAAATCCATTGTGTGCTTCCAGAAGACACCAGTCAGTTTAAACTAATCAGTAACTCCAGACAGCTTGTTGTGACTGACAAATTCACTGAGAGAACGGCATGTAATTTATAATGCTTAATGGACTCCTACTGATAAAGGAAGAAAGGCTAAAAACCAACTGCTAGTGAATCTAATATCAGTTATTTTCGCTGTGCAGGGAGACATCCAACATTTTCCATAAAGAAAAAAATATCTGTGAATACAGACAGAAAAACATATACATATGTGTATATATAGTATTATATATGCATATATGTGTGGGTGTGCATATATCTATACACATAGTACAATGAATAAATTGATTAAGCAGAACCTGGATGAGAATAACATTAGAGATTTTATAGCTATAATATTTTACAATGCATATTCAAAGACTTGGTGTGTGAATAAACACACACATGCATGCACCTACACACTACCTGTTTAGAAGTCATATATACAAAATAACTATTATACCCAACCCATATTTACTGAAATCAGATGGAAATACAAAGGCATGTCTGAAAAGCCCATTATGGTTTTCCCTAGGGTCAGCTTCTGAGCTATATTTTTGAGAGGAACTCTACCAGGTAGCCACTTGGGGGGAAAAACTTTGAGGCAGAGAGAACTACTAATGCAAAGAAATAATGATCAAAGATTAACAATTACTTCACAAGTAGAAAATGTGATGTAACAAGCAGAGCTGGGACTGCTTCAGTATTTCCATGGCCAATGAAGGGTGATAGTCTAGAAATTATGCAGAGAAGATACAGAAGTCTCTAACGTACTTTACGGGATTCTGGTAGCAAAAGTGAGAATGGAAGAAGTCAGTGAAAATTGTATGTATTTAAATATCAGTGGAGGAACACTGAAATTTATCAGTGAATAATAGGGACCAGACAAGAATATACGATTGTCTAAAAAAGGCATAAATTACTTGCTCTAATATCCAGGGTTTTAATGCAGACAATGTTTTTTCCCTTTGTGACATTCTTTTTGTTGTTTTGTGGGGTGGGTTTTTTTTTTTTTGTGTGTGTGTGTGTGTGTGTGTGTGCATGTGTGTTTTGTTTTTTGTTTTTCAAGACAGGATTTTACCGTGTAACAGTCCTGGCTGTCCTGGAACTTCCTTATATACCAGGCTGGCCTTGAACCCGCAGATATCCACCTGGCCCTGCCTCTGCCTTCCAAGCACAGGGATTAAAGTCATATGCCACCACTGCCCAGCTTCTTTGAGACATTCTAAAGACATAAATTGCAAAGATGTAATTGTAATATAGAGCAATTAATTAAAACTGCGTAGAAAAAACACTGTGAAATCATAGTAGGATTTCTCATTTGTTAAATATTGATGACTGAAAAACAGCAGAGGGATTATAAACCCACAGACTTCCAGTAATGCTGATACTACTTATGTGGTCAATAAATACAGGAAGGCAAGCAGATTTGGAGACTAAGCATCAAGCTGTGTGTTGATCTATTAAACTGGAAAGTTTCATACTTTATCCAGGTTAAGATTGCTGACAGATATCTGAATGTCTCAAACTGAGGATAGATTTGGGACATTTATACAGATGTGAGAGTCATGTTTACAAAAATGTTAGTAGAAATTCTGTAGCCCAGTGGGAGGATTGATGGATAAAATTTACAGTAAGAAGAAGGAGGAAATAAAGACAAAAGGCTTGCCTTACTTACTTTATGGAATAGACAAATAAAAACTAAAAGAAGAAAATAATGTGATAAGAAGTATACTGTGGTGGGGCAGTGTAGGCACATGCTTTTAATCCCAGCACTGGGGAGGCAGAGGCAGGGAATGTGAGTTTGAGGCCGGCCTGGTCTACAGAGTGATTTCCAGGACAGGTAACAAAGCTACAGACAAACACTGGCTCGAAAAACAAAGAAAAACAAAACAAAAAAGCTGTGTAAAATTCTCAAAGAGTAATAAAAAAGGAAGAAGGATGGAAGGAAGAGAGAGAGAGGGAGGAGAAGGAGAAGAAGAGGAAGAAGAAAAGAAGGAATCACTTGAAAGGATGAGGTAAATGAGGTTATCTCAAATAAAGTTATCCCAGATATTAACAGCAGGGGGAGTTTAGAAGAAACATTTAAATGTAGACATAACCTTCAATTGCACTGCATTAGGGAAGAATGTAGGAACAGTTTTGTGGACTGACAATACTTAGAAATAACCACAGTTGTTTTCAAAGTGGCAAGAAGGTCTCATGCACAGTCATCAACAAATACTCTAGACACCTGCGGCCAAAGGAAACCAAGAAGATAGTTAGTCTCCAGTAGTAACAAAAAGGTCAAAGAAGGGTAACCTTTTATTTTGTCACAGAGTTCCCAAACATTATTAACTAGAATGGATGTAATCAATATGTTAAATATTAAAACAATGAAATTTTCCAATATAGAATTAGTTCTCTAATGTCTCAGTTAACCTTTAATGCATTAGCAAATATTTCCTAAACCAAGCTAAAATGTTATTGCTACACCTTTAGTTTCATTGATAAAGAATAGTTTACTAGCCTAACACATGCATACATGTGCTCATATAGGAGGCGAAAAGGAGAGAGGTATAGAAAGCCACATGGATAGATGTCTGGATGGATAGATGTGTATGGAGAGACAGGGTGGAACATGGAGTAAAAACACAGAGTTCAAGTCATTTGTCTCATACAACATCATTTGTGTTGTTATTATGTAATAGTTTCATACTGATTAAGTCTATTTTCTTTTCTTCTAATTTCTTTTTAAGAATTTTATATATTTGATTAAATATTATGCTCAGGGCATCATATTCAGGGAAGTGATGTCATTTCTTTCAATAATGGTGATGTAAAATTTCATCACTTAGTTTAAGTTATAGAGTATGCTTTATTTCTATAAGATAAAAGAATATAGTTACCCTTTGAAATGCATGGCTAATCTGGAAGTGATCATTTGAAATTATGTAATCAATTTTCCACTAACTTTTTTTAAATGATGGTATCCAGTCACGAATTAATTTTCAGTAGTATTATATAAAATGTAATTTCTTATTATATAAAATTAAATTTCTTATCAAGTTCTATAATTTCTTATACCTTTTTTAGTTTATCAGCTCAGAATTATTTTGATCCACTACATAACTGATAAACAATCTTAGTATTTGGGAGACTGAAGAAAATAAGCATTCAAAATTTCTGCAAGATTCCATCATATTTCATATAAATTTTTAATGTAATTCACCTATATTTAAAAAAATTACAGACTATAAATGCTATTTAATGCATAACTTTTTCCTACTAACAATACTTTAGTGACCCTTAGATTAATGGAGGGATGAAGAGAAAATCAAAACATTAAAAAGAAAAGAAAGAAGGAATGAAGTAAAAGACAAGAAGAATTTTAGAATTTGAGGAAATTACCACTTTCCAGAGATGAGGTAATAACTAATCAATTTTGGTTCAGAAAATGCATTAGAGGGAGCCAAGACACATCTGGCTAGAGTCTTTCCTAACACCATTAAGCTAAAAGACAAAAGAAACTATGTTCCCCTGCATATTTTGCTAGATTATCAAAATATTTACTTATCTCCATGGTTACAATTTTAAAAACCAATGACAAAAGAACAGTCAAATTCTAATAACATCCCTGGACCAACAGCCTGTTTATAAACACCCATCACTGTTGCCTATAAAAACAAGTGTTTTGTCACTTATTAGTCATGAGAGATTGCACACAACAGCCTAGAGAACATTAAAGCAATCCATAATGTTAGCTTGACTTAAACAACTTAAGATAAATGTAGTTAGATTTTAAGTATTAAACATTATAACATAAAGCAGATTCTTTAGTTGTACTGTACAGACTAACATCTGCAGGATATTTTTTTTTGTTTCACCATATGTTGGAATGCAACCTGACCTAAGCAAATATTGTCAAGATATCCAGCAGCCTGTAAATTATTGAAAAGGAAAAGATGATCTCAACCTTCCCAACCTCAGTTTTATAACGACACTGTTCCCTTTGTGACTTGCTTTCCCTCACATCAAATAAATTAGACAACCACTTCCAACTTCACACTAGTATTGTCTTTGTTGATATCATAAGCTCATGAATAATTTTGCTAATACTCTGTTCACCACGTGCTACTAAAATTACAATCATATTACTGAAATTGTGTAAAATAGCCACATTGTATCTCTTGTCTCAAGCCAATACTAATTAATTAAAACTATAAGATTTTTTTTCCCAGATAATATAATATACCTTGAACTCAGTGAGTTTCACAATAGGAATTTTACATGTTTTGCAAATTATTTAAAAATATACAGTAAACGTTAATGTGATTAATTAGTTAAATAAGAATGACAGATTAATGATAGACTAATTGTTATTTTATGTGGAAATAAATAAAAGTGCAAAGAGAAAGGCTCTTACACTTTGAATGTTGAAGATTAAAAGACTTAAAAAGGAGAAATGCTGTGGGATGGTCTGTATGTCAAGTGTGTTGCTGATTGGTCAGTAAATAAATCACTGATTGGCCATTGGCTAGGCAGGAAGTATACGTGGGACAAGGAAAAGAATTCTGGGAAGTGGAAGGCGGAGAGAGAGGGACACTGCCAGCCGCCATCAGGACAAGGAAGATGTAAAGTACCGGTAAGCCACAAGCCATATGGCAAAGTAAAGATTAATAGAAATGGGCTAAATATAAGAGTAAGAGCTAGACAATGACAGGCCTGAGCTAATGGCCAAGCAGTTTAAATAATATAAGAGTTTATATGTTTATTTTGTAAATGGGCTCTGGAACTGGCGGGACTTAATGGCGGGAGCTGGAGAGAAATTCTCCAGCAACAGAGAAAAGAGAAGGGATTGCAAATAATCTTCCAGATAATCAAAAGTTGGGCAGTAGAAATTTTACATTGGCTTGAATAGAAAATAATTGTGTTGTAAGGTTGACTGGAATTAATATCTAAAACCTAATCTCATTGCAAGAATTTCTAAAGAGATAGAAGAGACAGCATGTAATATTTGAAGAGTAGACAGCCTCCACAGTTGTGACATGTTTTTTTTTTTTTAGGTTATACTTTGGAGTGTTTCTATATATTAAGATACAGACGGGTGTGTGTGTGTGTGTGTGTGTGTGTGTGTGTGTGTGTGTGCACGCGCGCACACGCGTGCGTATGCATGTATGTAAAATCGACCCACTACAGAAAAGACATTCTGGAACAACTGAGATGTTGTGCCACAAGTCAATAATTGGCTCTGTGATGCTACTTTGAAGAAAGTATGGTAGATTTGTAAGTATTTGTAAGACTTGTAAGCTGAAACTTCCCTGCATGTATTATATTAACTTTGCTTTTCCTAAAAGAAAATCTTGCTGAGTCTGGGTCACCTCACTCAGGATGATTTTTTCTAGATTCAACCATTTGCCTGCAAACCTCATGTTGTCATTTTTTTTTCTCTGCTGAGTAGTACTCCATTGTGTGTATGTACCACATTTTATTTATCCATTGTTCAGTTGAAGGGCATCTAGTTTCTGGCTATTACAATGCTGCTATGAACATAGCTGATCATGTGCCCTTGTGGTATGATTGAGCATTCCTTGGGTATAGCTGAGGAGCCCCCATGGAACTGGATCAGGCCCTCTGGATAAGTGAGACAGTTGATTAACTTGAACTATTTAGGAGGCCCCCAGGCAGTAGGAGCGGGACCTGTCCTTAGTGCATGAGCTGGCTTTTTAGAACCTAGGGTCTATGCTGGGACACTTTGCTCAGCCTAGGTGAAGGGAGAAGGGGACTGGACCTGCCTCAACTGAATCTATCAGGCTGAACTGAATCCCCATGGGAGTCCTGCCTTGGAGGAGGTGGGAATGGGGGGTGGATTAAGGGGAGGGGGGGAGGGGGGAAGAGGGCAAGAGGGAGGACAGGGGAATCCGTGGCTGATATGTAAAATTAAATTAATTATAAAATTAAAAAAACAGATTGATTAAAAAAAATGAAAAACAAAAAAAGAAAATCTTGTATTAATTAGATTGCATCAATCATGGATGATGAAACATGTAAGTTTAACTAGAAGAGGAGATAAAATCATTCAAAGATCTAGGTGTTAACATATGATCCTGCATTGCATGTGGGTGCTAGATATGAAGACAAGGCCTTAGATGTTGGCCAAGTCACAAGCTGTGACATTTACATACATTGTCTTGTTTAAGAGTTTCACAAGAGAGGGATTTGATGGACACATCCCATTTAGAGCTGTGTGTTCCAAGGTCTCTCCACTTGATGTCTGGCTGTGAGTCTCTGTGGAGATACTTTATTTGTGCTGAAATGTGATAATATTTATCATATTTGTGTATTAATAAATAAAGTTTGCTTGGAGATCAGGGGGGAAAAGGCCAGCCATTTTAAGTAAACAAAGTCAGGTCATGCCCTTAATCCCTTAGCAGGCAGGATCTCTGTGTGTTCAAGGCCACACTAGGGAAAAGAGCCCAACGTGGTGACACACGCCTTTAATCCCAGTACCAACCATAGAGACCTGGAGGTCTGTACAGACAGACGACAGTGACAGAGCTATGTAGAAAGAGGAAGTAAGGTATCTGGGCTAAGAGCCAATGAGAGGGCAGAAAAGCAAGGCATACCAGCCTGGGTAGACAGGAAATCACACACTTTGGAAGCTGTGAGTTGGTGAGATGAGGTTAGCTGGTGGCTTTCCATATTTCCCTGAATTCTCTAAGGCTTTAACCCAAATTTCTGGCTCCGTGTTTTTGATTTAATGAGACCATTTAGAAATTCTGCTGTAGGTCTCTCTATTTGTTCCTATCTTCTGCAGGAAGAAGCTTCTCTGCTGATAACTGAGTAAGCCACTAATCTCTAAGATTAGCAGACTAATTTTAGGAATCATTTTATCACCACTACTTTTTAATTTAAAGCCCTGTAGTATTTGGTTTTACCTGAGATCTCTGGGCTATCTAGTCTCTAGTTTTTAGTTACCCAACCAATGTCAGGTGTAGGTTCTATCTCATGGACCTGGCCTTAGATCAAACCCATAAACTTTGTACTGCTGCAGCTTATATTTCAGGCAGGACATCATTGTAGATAAAAGGTTTTGTGCCTAGACTGGTGTATACATTTCTCGGGATCCCACAGGAGAGGAGCAGAAAGAGTTTCAAAGCCAGAGGAGATGGAGGACTCCAGGCAAGCAAGTCCCTTCAATCAACATGAACAGGTTCATATGAACTCAGTCTAAAGCAGCAAGCATAGGGCCTGCTCAGATCTTCACCAGGTCATTTGCTTACATGTAAAATAGGAATTTTACATGTTTTGCAAATTATTTAAAAATATACAGTAAACGTTAATGTGATTAATTAGTTAAATAAGAATGACAGATTAATGATAGACTAATTGTTATTTTATGTGGAAATAAATAAAAGTGCAAAGAGAAGGGCTCTTACACTTTGAATGTTGAAGATTAAAAGACTTAAAAAAGAAAGGAGAAAAGAGAAGGGATTGCAAATAATCTTCCAGATAATCAAAAGTTGGGCAGTAGGAATTTTATATTGCACACACAAATGTAGACCCATGGAAACCATTTCAAGATCAGATGCTTTTATCAGTTCTGCTGTTACAGAAATCAGATAGGAGGCAAGGATGCACAATTCCAGGGATGGAAACTGCTTTGGTCCTCCTCCTTGGTAAACTTGGTTCTCACCACCCATGTTTTAAAGGGCCAATCTGCTACTTTGCTTTGGCATCACATCAATTTCTTAGAGCTTGCAAGCAAGAATGCCAGTAGAAATGTTCCCTACAATTCTCCTCTAGAAAAACCTCATTATGTTATAAAAGTATTTTCTTGTTAGTTGTTTCAGTTCTTTAATTAGAACTTATGTGACCTTATTTCTTGTGTATTAGAGTGAATCATCAACGAATTATTTTATACCTTTTAATCACTTATGTAAGCATAATGCACAGAGAAGATGTCAAAATTTACTCCAAATGTTTTAAAATACAAAATTAGAGAAAAATATGACATTCTTTTGTAAAATTTCTTGCCTATCTCATCAGTTTATGCAGAAAATTACATTGCATTTTCAATGTCAGGTTGCAGGAATATTGAAAAATTAAAGATATATGAAAAATGTCCTCCCATTAAAATTTTGTCACATTGCATGTAATTAGTTTGGTTCAAGGTAAATTTTTTTGAATCTGACAGAAAGGAACATTAAACTTTCCACTCTGTGAACCACGTTGTAAATGACAAAGACATGATTTGTGGAACTGTGGTGCAGTCAACTCTCACTCCCTAGTCTAGCCCACTGTCATCCTGACATATCCCAGACCAAAAGATGGCAATTAACTTGTTCTGGACTAGTTGTACAGTGTAATGGCAAGTGTGGAGAGCCGTCACCTCAAATGATTGTTCTCCTACAGTGCCTGTCCTGGGCATCACCCACAGGCTGTGCACCATTTTTCTTGTCTCTCACTCTCACAGTTCCTGTAATTTTACTTTAGAAAAATCTTCTCATGGGAGTATTGCTGCATACTAATTAACCCTGTTCTCTCTTTGTCTCCTCTAATTCTTGTCTAGTTACTTGTGGAAAATACCCCTTTCATTCTATTCACTCTGTCCCTAGATTCAGTGTCTGCCTCTAATCCACACCCTTCTCTCCCTTTCCATCCTCAGTCTCTTTTATCTTCTCTCGGGGTACCTCGTTTTTATATTACTCATTTTCTTCTTTTTCTTGTCTTCCCTTCTTTGCTTTCACTCTTTACTAATCTTCTAGATTAATGATGCTCTCTTTGGAAACATTAATCATTAAAGGAATACTTCTACTACATTTCCTCAAGGATGAGCCCATCCATATGTTCTGAAATGATTTAATGCACAATTGCTTCAATAAATTTTGTCTAACCCTGCTTCATAGCACACACAGTGTAAATGGTGACCACATCACATAGAAACCGGTTTAAATTTAATTCCCCATCTTAAAATAAAGGCTGTTCTCTTTCAATATCCCTTAGATATACTGTGTTAACATTTCTAGAGATGATCCAAATTTAGGAAGCAATTGACATGCAGATTATGGTGGTGTCAGGGAATGACAACAAGAAGCTCCAATATAGTGGAAACATTCAGTATCTGCTTATTATATGATAGAGTGGATCAAGGAGACTTCTGTCAAAAGAGGGGCAAGGATATATTCCATAATGACCACAATCAGAGCTCTACTCCCCTGGCTTGGTTCCACTACCTCCAAGTTTTGCCATATCCCCAATCTGAGTCATCACCTAGGTACCAAGATTTCAATGGCATGACCCTGTAGGGCAGAGGGACAATTCATATTCAAACCATGCTCAGATCACATCCACATCTAGTAGTTTTGTATGTGAATTGTGTATGTACCTCTTCAACATGTTGGGTTCTTTCCTATTGGTCAGATACTAGAAGCACATTCTAAAGGACCTCACTTTTACTATAGGTTCTTGGTCTGTAATGAGGTCTTGACTTGACATTTCACATCTCTTCTAAAAGGGAACTATCTTTTTTTTCTGGTTAAGCATAAATGATTAAATCCAACCATCTAAACTCAACCTTTTTGCTTGGCTTTGTATAAAATATGTACAGTCTATATTTTCAAATTTTCTCATTATGTTCCATTCATACCATTACTATCACTCAAGTACTGTACCATGATCTACATTGGCTATTGTTTAACTTTTACATTAATTCACATTCAGTGCTTAGAACTATAATGGCATTTTAACCAGTTTTTAATGACATTATAAAGGCATGGATATGTGCATTGTCAGAAACGGAGTCTCCCTAAGTGTTTTACCCAGTCACTTATTTCAACTTTTATACATAAATATAAGGTTGAGTTAATCTCACAGAATTTGAGAATGTTGAGGTTTGAAGTTTAATCATCAATATTTATTTTTATATTCATATATTGTTTTATAATTTGAGTGATTATCTTCAACTAAGATTTAAGAAGCTTTTTTTATACAGTATTAAATACAAGCTTTACAGACTAACCTATAAGCCTAATGGGAGTCTCTTTAAGTTTCCTTTCAGTGATTCCCCCTTACACAGTATGCGTAGTAAGCTATGAGGTCAAGCATGTACTTCATGTTCTTATATGAGAGTATTTTCATCTACTATAACTACCTGTAAAAATATCTAATGTGTCCTTGACCATTTCTGCCAAAGATATGCTGGAGAATCCATTGCATTTAATGACTGTGACAGTTATCTTCTCTTTGTTGGATTTTTATAGTAAAGTAATTCATTGGAAGGATTTGCAATATGTCACAGAATCAAATAGACAAGCAGGAAAAATGAGGAGCCAAGAAACATGCCTAAGAAGGTTAGACCTGTGGTTAATAAGCCTTGTGAGAACCATCTGTTTAGAACTACTATTGCCTTGTGCACCAAATCTGGCACTATGAAGCTGTCATACTGAAAAGTACTACCTGCAAGCAATCCTTGGAACTGCATTATTGCTACTACTTCTACAATAAAACTGAGATGGATTTTTCATTGACCTTATTTTTTGTGTCACTAATTACTGAATATACGTGCTATATGGGTTTCTAATTGTGGGTAGACATGCTCATCCTATAGAGAAGACCTAGTTCAGTAAGATAATACATTGAGAGATAATTTCTACTACTCTGTAAGACTCAAACGAAAAGATTTCAAAATTTGGGAAGAGAGGATGGCATTTAGATATTAGATGTCCAATTGCATATGAATTGCAAACAGATATAATTAAAAACAGTCTGTTTCTGATTATAAAGATCATGACAGGGTTAATTCTAAAGTGTTAGAGATCTCATCTTCTCTCTAATAGAAATTATAAAATCACATTCTCTGGGCATCATTGAAATGCTAATCCCTTAATCTTATGGAGTTTCTGATACAAATAATCAGCATTTTCTAAAGTATAGCTAGTTTGTTGACTCTTCTTTCAGTGCCCTGTGTCACCTTCCAATCATAATGTCCATAGGACACATCTGGGACTAATTTTAAATTCTCTGTAATATTAAGGTACGTGTTTATTGTCTTTAAAAGCATCCCACAATTACTACAACTATATCAGCTACACACACCAGTCCACTCATGATGAGTATTGTAGGTAGCTTCACTGTGACTCCTATAAAGCCTCACTTAGGCTTTCTGTGTGAGACTTCTCAATTCCAAAAGATTACAGCTGCAAATGCTGTTGCCTGGCTAATTTATATTTGTATCCACATCACTCCAAACTGATCCTGACACTTAAGGTGATGATTCATAAATACTAATGATAAAACTAATTAAAAAGAAAAAAAAACATCAATTAGTCTGGCTTGAGTTTATATTCCCTACATATTAATAAGAAAATGGTTTTCAAAAGTGTGATGAAAGAAACTCCTAGTGAAAATAACAGACAAGAAAATGATTCTGCAGGAAGTATATCACTAAAAATATTCCATTACTGACTTAAATTTTATTGCTCTGTCATTTTAGGTATTGTGCTGATTAATTGATGATTGATTGACAGAATGGTTGATCGATTGACTGTTTGGTGCTAGGAATTGACCTTAGAAGCAACCTCACACATACTGGTCAAGAGCTTTACCTCTGAGATGTATATCCAGCCTAGTGTGTGTTCAAAGTGAGCTGCAATATCAGACAAAAATATTCAATGAAAATAATTCACATGCAATTATCTGCCAGTGACTTTATGCTTGGAATTATTTTGCTATTGATCTATTATGTGTTGTACTCAGAAAGGAAGTTTGCCATGAGACAGTACATCATGCTGGCTATTGATCTGCTGTGATGTACTGCCCTATGTGCTCAGAGTGCTCACTTATGAAGAGTACATTTCTACCATCCCAGCCACTTTTGTGCTAAATTCCTAAAGCTTCATGAATCTCATAAAAACCTCTGCTGTCAATGAACATATATTATAGCTTCACAGATGTGGTTCTTGATGGAATTTCCAGAAGGTGCATTTCAGAAATACAGCTAGCACTCAAAACATAAGCACCTAAAGGCTGGGAATGAAGTTTAAGAACCGTAAAAGCGGTAGGCTATTTATTTTCTCTAATGTGCTCACACCATGCTTATCATCTCTTGGAAAATAAAATTAGTCTGCACTTTGACTAACACCCATGCATGTCCAGAGCTTAACCACAAAGCATTTTACATCTCAATATATATTTTTTGCTGAAAAATGAATGTGGTTCACATTACATACTTTAATAGAGCTTATTATAATTATCATGTTTTGTCTTATTAAAATTTTATAGTAAGTAAAACTGTCCAGTGTATTTGGCAGAAGAGTTATTTTTCTATCATTTGAATTTTTAAATGTGAATAAATTTATCTTAAGCATATTTAAAAATATTTAAAACATGCTTTACAGGAATAGTATACTCTTGATTCTTAAATGTGATACACATGCCATAGTATACTAATTTATGGTTATAACATTATTTTAGTACAAATATTTTCTATTATTCCAATTTTACCTTTAAATACTACAAATTTCAAGTTCTGTAGGCACTAAGGAACCTGTTCTTACCTGAGTGTTCACATTACTACCTCTGTAAACATATTAATTTCCCAAACACATAGGTTACCTTTTCTCTCATCTCAGAATATAGATTTCAATGGCTAGAGAGAACCTCATACCAAACATGCCAGTCCATGACCTTGGTGACTACTTCAATCCAAAATTTAAAAGAGAGAGAGAGAGAGAGAGAGAGAGAGAGAGAGAATAAAGTGGACAAAGCAGACTTCTCTATGTAATACCTTCATTTAGAAAAGTCTTTACCAGGAGATTATCATTTTATTTTGTCAACAAAACAGTTTTCTCCACTCTGTAAACAATGGGGAAAGCTGATTATTATTTCCCATAGGTTGCTATTCTGAAAATAATATTTTTGAATATAGCTATGTGGAGAAAAGTATGCAATATGTTATGTAACATAGGATAATAAGTAAATGGTATTATTGACTAGATGCAAATGTGTATGAGGGCCTGGGTGGTGACGATAGCTCAGATTTAACAGTGCTCACTGCACTAGTGTGAAGACCTATTTAAAACCCAAATCCATGTTTAAAAAAGTGAAGATGTGTGGTGATATTTTGTTTATGCTCTAACAAAAAAAAAAAAAGCTTACCTGGAGATCAGAGTGCAGAGCTAGGTACTAGTTAACTGTAGAAGCCAGGCAGTGGTGACACACACCCATCACTTGAGATATCATACCTTTAGTCATAGTACCAGGGAGGTGGTGACAGGAATTGATACGGCTGGGCAGAGAGAGGAATATAAGATGGGAAGAGACAGGAGCTCACCCCTTTCAGGCTGAGGAGGTCAGAGGTGGCTGTGGCTTGCTCCTTTGTCTCTCTGATCTTTCAGAATTTACCCAGATATCTGACTCTGGTATTTTATTATTAAGACTGAATAGGATCATGCTACAAAGATGGACAGAGGCAGTAGCTCAGAAAGTCAAGCATGAGAACTTAGGTTTTGGTCTAACGCTCACGTAAAAGCTTGCTGTGGATTCAGATGTCTGTAACTTCAAACAATGGAAGATAGAGACTGGTAGATCCTTGGGTTTTGGCCAAGCAATCCAGCTAAAACTGAGAGTAAGCTTCTTTGACAGTGTCTGTTTCAAAACACAAGTGATTTAGAAAGCACTTGTCATCAAACTCTAGCAATACTTACCTACACACACACACACACACACACACACACACACACACACACACACTCCAAATTGATCAACTCCAGGCCAATGACTCTACTGTGTCTCAACAAAATCAGAGGGGTGTACCCCTAAGGAGCGGCACCTACCAATGACCACTGGCTTCCATAACCAGCATGCACACACAAGAACACCACTGTCAGACATGTGTGCACACATACACTTCAATAATTTAATCCATTTGAAATGTCTGAAAACCAGCTCCTTATACAAAACTAAGGGATCTCTGTGTGTCCTTAGGGGTGGATAATACAATTATGCAAAGAAATCTCTTAGCCATAGTATTTTATAGGAGTGAGTAAACATCCCTTTTTGAAAACAGAAAAAAATTGATGGATAATTCATGCCCAAGATGTTTAAATAATATATTGCATTTTGCACTCTAAATTAAATTACTTATTGATATGATCCTTAGCAAAATTTCACTAGATCCTCTCTCGGTCCCTCTTAGACACAATCTATTAATCTTGTCCTTGAACTGCAACAGATCACCAGCTGCAGATTCCTTTCTCACTGATCATGCCTCCACGTGTTCTGTTGATGAAGCTTGACAATGGTGTCCACTGTGCCTGAGTCTGAGTAGGGCCCTGTCTGAGTCTATGGCCCTATTGCAGCTTCTGTCAGTGGCTCCGATTATTTGGGAAAGCTCGCCTCCCTCCTCACTAGGCGCCCAGGAGTGCTTTTTTTCTGTCAGATACCTGAGAGGAGTGGTCCCAGTGGCCTGGACCAACCAAATGAACAGATGCTCAGGCACTCACTGAGGTCTTAATGTTGGCACACCCCAACATCTGCCCCATCTATGATCTGCTAGAGTGTTTGAAGTGACTCATTCTCTGGAACCGTAGGTGCCAGATCTCGATGACTGGGGCAACAGCAGGATATCAGAGGAGAATGTCGGTGGGGGTCCAGTTTTGATTACACAATGAACATTTTCAAGTAATACTTTTTGAACAAAAGGGTATATTGAATGATACACAGCTGCTTCAAGTCCCACTAGGATGAATGAAGAGGTGATGGAGAGGCAGGAAAGACAGAGGACCAAAGTGTTTTTACTTTTCTTTTTATCTTATTTTTATTCTTTTTAAGCTTTCCTTTAGTGAGAAAATTCTACAAGAGTGATGGGTGGATACAGAGGGAATGAGAGATGAGTGGGATTGGGGGACATATTGTGAAATTCCCAAGGAATCAATAAAAATGCTGTGAAAAATTTAAATAAATGAATAAAATTCAAAACTACTAAAAAATTTAAGAAGGTGAGGAAAAAGCAAAAGGAGGAGGAGGAAGAAAAAAGCAAGTTCAATGGCCCAAAATATGTCTTCAGTAAAACCATAAAAGAAAATTTTCCTAACCTAAAGAAGAAGATGCCTATAAAGATACAGAACACCAAATAGATTGGACCAAAAAAAGAAAGTTTCCTCTTCACATAATAATGAAAACACTAAACACACAGAACAAATAAAAAATGTTAAAAGCTTCAACAGTAAAAGATCAAGCAAAACATATAGTCAGACCTATTAGAATTACACCTGACTTCTCAATAGAGACTCTAAAAGCCAGAATGGCTGGGACAGATGTCTTGTAGACTCTAAGAGACGTGTGTGTGTGTGTGTGTGTGTGTGTGTGTGTGTGTGTGTGTGTGTAACAAAAAATAATGAAAAAGATAGACCATAAATAAGAGAGTTCTAACCTAATGCAAAATTATATACAATAGGAATGATTATCAAGTATTGTCCAGGAGAGGGGAAAAGTAATAACCTAAACAAAAATATAATTACAACCAGCAAGAACATCAAACAAGAGACATACACTAAAATCCAAAGATGTTTAGAACATAGGTAAATGACATGTTACAGAGATTATGCCAAAAGATGCCCTATCCTTAAGAATCTGAATCTAATACTTAATAGGTTCTAGCTAAGACATGAGACTATTGTAACTGTAACTATTTAGTCATCCACTCTATTAAAGACCTGAGAAAGAACATGATAATACCTGAGAAAATGGAAAATGCAAGCAATTTCCGAAAATCTCGTGAGAACAGACAGAGACAGCTGACAGCCTGGACAGTCACCTAAAGTTTCTCAGCATTGTTGGAGCATCCAATTTAGCTACAGGCTTAGAATATCTGACAGACCATTTTCAGAAGCAGGAATTTTGAAAGACCATCTTACTCTGTTTTGGCAAGATTCAGTAGTTACTTTTCCTTGTGTCCTGCTCATCTGGAAAGGACAGTGTTCATACTGTCAGCAGTCTAGGCAAGATCAGTTCTTTGCCCAGCAAGCCATTTTTTTGTCAAGAAGAAGACAACTTACAAACACAGTGACTTAGAAGCCCAACATTCTCCTGGGAACAGATCGGTGCTGCCAGAAGCAATCATGTCTCACGTTAACAGAATTCTAAGTTATCGAAACATTAAATGCCATATTCTCTAGGTCTATGAAATGTTTGAAGATTACCTATCCATCTGACCTATTTTTCGGTAAATCTTGACAACCTACCTAAGATAACTATAGAAACGACAAGCATGGGTTATTATAAAGCTGTAAGTCCTATCTACCTAAATAACCTAAGGAATAAGGCTTCACATTAACAAGGTAAACAGTCTGTAAACAGATTTACAGTAACAGAACTATGACCTTGAACTTGTGTCAACATACAAAATATCTTAAACAGAGGTAGAAATGTATAGTACAATATACAATATGACAACAGTGTCCTAAATATGTATCAAGATACAAAACATCCTAAACAGAGTTAGAACATACATACACTATGACAAATATAATTTTACATTTGTATCAATATGCAAAATATTTCAAACAGGAGTAGAGAAATATGCACAATATGAAAAATATAGTTTTGTATTTGTATCAATATACAAATTATCTTAGTATGAATGTAAACATAGTTTATATTTACATCAATATACAAGAATCCATATCAGTGAAAATTATCCAAGGCTAACGGATTGCTAAATCAGTTTACTAGTAGGTACAATCTACTTTATTATCCTATACCTATCTATTCTCCTTTTCCTATTGTTAAGGAGAATAGTGAGTATAAGTGTTATTGTTACACCCCAAGCCTATAACCATTTATCCATAACCCTGAGAAAAATGAAACCTTTGGGAGAGGGGCCACTGTTTTCTTAGAATTTCTTCCTGTTGTTTAGGGGCAATGGTATCTCTGTGGGGTCCTGTAATAAAAGCTTAGATCGTTGGATATCAATAGGACTAGCTGTAGAGTCTGTAGCCAGTCTCGGAGCAATGCATAAAGTTGCCCAAGATTCTAGCTAAAAGTGTAGTATGATAGACCACCTCATCTCCAAAATGTCCTGGAGAGATTTAAGTCCAAAATTGAAATTTAGTAATGTTCTTAAGTGCAATGGCATCATTTTATACTGGGTAGAGTTATTATTGTGGGGCCTCATCTTCCTTCTGGAGACTCAAGAAATTAATATTGAAAAGACTTATTTTTAATGTGGAAAATTTGAACATTATTAATATCAAAATGGAAAGTTTGGATTTATGCTGAATGTAGAAAGGATTCCCTGAAAGCAAGGACAAACATGGAAAAAATAGAACCTGGACAACATGGTCCCTAGATTATTGGTTTCCTTCTGTCTCACATCAGTTGGCTATTCTGATATGAGACAGAATCTCCTAATTTTTCTTTTAGTGATACTCTTGGATTTAGAGAAGAGGAGAGCCACATTCCAATTCTAAAGCCAGCTTGATTTATAATTGAATCAGGACCACAACCATTCTAGAGTTAAATAGGTATTGATGTCAGGCAGGGAGATACTCTCCTGTAGAGCATATTGGTACCAATAGGTCCTTCCTTTCTTCCATAGATATCTAGGTGTCCAAGCCCTTATGATTTCTTGAGGATGGGTATTTCTATTATCGTGTAAAGACACACAAACAGAACGCTGCCTGACCCTCGTTTGTTGAGTTTTTCTTACAACTTATAGAGTTGTCATATCAGTGGATGAGTTATTATTTCTCCTCATCAAGGGGTTTCTCCCGTTTGAATAGAATTTTTATTCATTTTGTAGGTATCCATAACTTTCTTCTCCTATAGAAATAAAAGCAAAATCCCTTCCCCAATGTAGGGCATATCCTGGTTTCCATTCCAAGGTTAACATATCTTTGTCGTAAACTAGTTGGCTTAGCTCAGGAGTATTTTATGTTGTCCAGTGTCTCTCCACAGCTGTTCTTCCTTTCTCATCAGCATTGAGAAAATTCAAGGTTAATAAAGCATTATGTAATCTATTTCTAGGGAGCATTGTTACCTCTTTTTTTAAATTTAGCCTATCCTTTATAGTTTAATTAGATCTTTCTTTGACTGCTTGGCCTGTGGGATTGTCTGGTATACCTGTAGTATGCTTTATATTGTAATAAGCAAAAAACTAACTCATTTTATTTGAGACATATGCTGGGGCATTGTCTGTCTTAATTTGTATAGGTATTCCTACAATGGCCATAACTTCTAATAGGTGTGTAATTACAGAATCAGCCTTTTTTGAACTCATAGGAGTTGCCCATTAAAAATCTGAGTAGGTGTCAATGGTATGGTTTACATACTTTAATCTTCCAAATTCTGTGAAATGAAATACATCCATCTACCAAATTCCATTTCTTTGCATACCTTTAGGATTGCTTTCTGCAGGTAATGGAGTTTGGTTGCAGGAGGAACAAGTAGGATATTTTTTACAATTTCCTTGGCTTGTTGCTAAGTGATGGAAAAGTCTTTTTTAAAACCTTTGCTATTTACATGGTGTTTCTTATGAAATTCTGAGGCTTCTAGCACATTACTTATTAATAACTGATCAATCTCACCACTGCCTTGTGTTAGAGGACCTGGCAGATCTGTATGAGATCTGATGTGATATATATATATATGATGTTTCCTATTTTTGATGATTTCCTGTAATTATATAAATAGTGATGTTAATTCTGTATTAGCAGGAAT
This sequence comes from Peromyscus eremicus, assembly GCF_949786415.1. Classification (NCBI taxonomy): domain Eukaryota; kingdom Metazoa; phylum Chordata; class Mammalia; order Rodentia; family Cricetidae; genus Peromyscus; species Peromyscus eremicus. The sequence goes on along the minus strand of NC_081426.1, from coordinate 51,944,495 downwards.
AAATTCAGCACTTTCAATATGTAAAACAACTCTTTCTACATATTGAGTCAGTAATTATATTGAGAAGTTCCATGAAGTCCATTAATACCATGAGTGACATACAGTTCTGCCTTTTGTATAAAATTGTAGGGGTTTTGAACCATTTTATTTAAATCTCCTGATTTATATCCTGCCTTTCCTGATTTATTTGTATCACTATAGAATGTGGGTAATTGGCTTTTTCCATACAATGTGAGGAAGGACCCATTCAGTTCTTATTATGAATTCTATTCTCTTGCTTTGGGATAACATTTGTTAATTTCTTCCAAAAAGTTACTACAGGCTGTTTGTCAGTAGTCATTATCTTTCCATAAAGAGGAAATTTCCTCATTAGTTAAAGGTACTACAATTTCTGCTGGGTCAACTGACGAAGTCTTATTTTCCTTTTAAAATCAAATCAGAGATCTTTTCCTCAAAAGTCTTTAACTTCTTACTTGGTTTACATTGTAGAAATATCAATTCCAATATAATATCATCCCTCTGCATCAAAATCACTGTGGGGAAGTGTTTAGAAGGGAATACAGCTAGAATGCAGTCAAGTTCTGGATTCACAGGATCCAAATGTGTTTCTCATATTTTTTTTTCTACTAGAGCCAATTCTTACTTAGCATCAGCTGATCATTTTCTAGGAATATTTAAGTCCTTGTCCCCTTTTAGGGTATTGGCCAAATTTAGTAGTCCATCTTTAGGTATTTCAATGATAGTCTGTAAGTTGGAAATGCTTACTAACAACTTTTGAAAATCATTAAGAGTCTGCAATTAATCTCTCCTGAGTTGTACCTTTTGGGGTCTAATTTTCTGTAGATCTATCTTATATCTTAAGTAATTAATAGAGTTTCCTCTTTGTATTTTTTCAGGAGTAATTTGTAATCCCCAGCAAGGCAGAACTTTCTTCACTTCTTTAAACACACTTTCTAAGGTACCTAACTTTGGATCAGCTAATAAGATATCATCCATATAATGGTAAATTATATATAGATTGTGGAAATACCACAGCATAAGTAACTGTATTAAAGAGTCTCAGCATTAGGAAGGTTGAGAACCAACATCCTAGACAGAGGAAAAGAAACAGGAAATTGATGTAATTATACTATAATCTCAGAAATAAAAGAACTAATTTTAAAGGGTATTCAATGACCACTTTAAGGATTATATCAATAGTTCTAGTGCTTGAATACCAGAAGTATACACAGGCAAACAATATTATGAAAATTTACAAATTTAAGAAGCAAAGATTCTCTTCAAGTCTTTGGAAAAAAAGGTGTAAACAAAAGGACACTATACAGGAAATTCAAAGCTATTTAAATTAACCACAGTGAAGAATAACATACAAAGTTTTAGTACTTCGTTACTTGTAAATGGCCATTGATTCCACTAGGAAATCTTCCTCTTCCTCATAATTCTCCTGTTCCTCTTTCATCTTATTCTTGGTGGTACTGGGTATTGAACCCAGTGCCAAACATGTGCCAAGCAATCGCTGTAACACTGTAACTCTTGGTAAAACTTTTCCAAACTCTTAGTAAATCACCTCAGCTAGCCCCGCAATCACGTATATCCTAGGCAGGCTTGAACTGAAGAGAACACCTCGAGCCCACTTTGTGAAATTTTCATATATCATCTGCTTCCTGAATGAATCTGTCCATCTGGAGAGCTACACTGTGTGCTGCCAGCAACTCTTAAATGTGACTGTCTGATAAGGAAAGCTTATTTCTAGAATTGTTACAGGTTAATCTACTTCAGCTTTACCACCTTTTGGCATGAGCTTGTCTTAGAAACAGGCTTGGAGCTTCCCTTTCCTGAAACAGGGTATAAGGCAGATCACATTCTAGTTCTAAAAGTGTTCACCCAAAATGCCAAGGAATGCTTCTATACTAGGCTCACATGGTCTGGAGAATTATGTCTGTCCAAGAAGGCTGGGTTCATAATCCTTATCCACAGAGGAGATTTGAATGCTTGGTGATGGATCTACCAGACCCCCACATTTTCTTGTGTATAAAAAGCCATAATAATACATAATTATATTGTTTAAAATACAATATGTCATTCCTTGCCTTTAAAAGAGATTCACTTTCTAGCATGAGTTCAATGTGTAGCTGTATTAGTTTTAATGATACATTTTATAAATCACCTGGACATTCACAAAACCAGTGTTTTCTCTTTTCTAAATGTTAACCACGGTTTACCTCTGTTGATTTTCCTTCTTGGTTCTCCAACTTTCTTAGCATTAAAACTAGCAAAATAACAAGAAAAATATCTGTTTATAAGGAATCCCAGTGTCCATTTAATTTTCTATGGGCCACACACATGATGCTTTTAAACAGCATCCAGGAAAAATATGACACTGACACCATAAAAGCTTAGAGAGGTACTCTGATTTCTTCATCAAACAGGATGAACTAATAATGTTTTACTTCATTTATGGGTAGCCATAAATGCCAGTCTACTTTGTATTTCTCATATCTGCACTTCTCCGCACTGCCCAGCAGCACTTGAACTTTCTGAAAAACAGAAAAAAAAGAAATATTTATTATTCTAATATAGAGTTGATTCTGAATCTTTCACAGGATCTCTACATCTACTTCTATTATGTGTATTATTTGGTTTTATTCCTACTTTCAGTTTTTCAACTCTCTGAGATACGGAATACATTCTCTTCCACTCACATCTTATCTTGCACCAACTCACATAACTGTTCCTTCCTATACCTGGTTCTAACTTTTAACACTGCTTAAATGTCTTCAGTTGTACACATTTTCTTTTCTATTCATAAAACGTCATTTAAAACAGTTCCTCCTGCTGGGTTACCTTGTCCAGCCCTGATATGAGGGTTTGTGCCTAGTCTTATTGTAAATTGTTATGCCTTGTTTGGTTGATTCCCTGGGAAGCCTCTTCTTTTCTGAAGGGAAAGCGGGGAGGAGCTGCTCTGGGAGAGAGGGGAGATGGTGTTGGGGACTGGGAGGAGTGGAGAGGGAGAAATTAGGATGTGATGTATGAGATCATTTTAAAAAAAGAAATTAAAATTTATGATAAACAAAAGAAAATACTTGTGTATCATATAATTGTTTTTTTCATGTTTAAGTGAGACAGAAATGTACGCATTATTTTGTTCTTTTTGTGTGTTTATTTTTTTTAAGAAATTTCCTTTTTCATTTTACATTTCAATCACAGATTCTCCTCTCATCCTTCTTCCCACTTCCCCTAACCTTATCCCCCAAGGCCATCCCCAGCACCTCCTCCAAAAGGGTAAAGCCTCCCATGGAGAGTCAGCAAAATCTGGTACATTCAATTGAGTCAGGACCAAGCCACTCCCCTGTGAATCAAGGCCGAGCAAGGTGTCCCACAATAGGTAATGGGCTCCAAAAAGCCAGCTCATGCACCAGAGATAGATTCAGATCACACTGCCAGGGGCCCATCAAACAGACCAAGCTGCACAACTGTCTCCCATACTCAGAGGTTCTAGTCAGGTCCCATGCAGGTTCCCTAGGTACTGAGTTCCTATGAGCTAGGTTCAGTTGTCTCTGCAGATTTCTCCATCATGATCTTGACAACCCCCCCACACCCCCCCCAAAAAAAACAAAAACAAAAACAAACAAACAAAAAAAACACTTGCTCATGAAATCCCTCTTCACTCTCTTTGACTGGACTCTTGGAGCTCAGCCCCTCTGGTTACCCAGGTAGGCCAGTTCAGTTACCCTCTCCACTATTGCTAAGATTCTAATCTGGGGTCATCCTTGTGGGATCCTGGGAATTTTCCTAGCACCAGGTTTCTCCATAAACCTACAATGTCTCCCTCTATCAAGATGTCTCTTTCATTGCTCTCCCACTCTGTCCCTCCCCCAACTCAACCATCCTGTTCCCTCAAGTTTTCATCCCCCATTTTTTCTCTTCTGTTGCCCCACCCACCCACTTTCCCCAGTTTACTCCTGATTTTGTTGTCATGATTTCCAGGTTATGCTTTAGAAAAAGAAACAGTTCAAATGGCTCATCTTTCAATGTCTCCTGTCAGAAATGTCAACCAGATTCCTCTACTGTCCATTAACATCGATGCCACTTGACTACTAGAGTTATAAAATGGATAATATTCTTTCTTCTTTTTTTGTATCATTTAAATATATGTCTTTTTTTTCTACAAAAGTTGTAAAAATCCAAAAGAAACAACTGCAACAAACTTTCCTTGGGGCTCAGCACTGTAGTTGAGTGGTACAGTATATGCTTAGCATATCCAAGGGCCTGAGTGAATTTCTCTTAGAAAAACTTCTTCGACTCACGACATAGGTATCATGAAAGCAGCTAGTTACAATGTATGTTCCAACTAGAACTTTAATTATTTCTTTAAAATACATGAACTGTAGGGAGCGTTCAGGGATGAACTCTGCAACAACGAAAACAAGACAAGTGTCCTTTAGACCTGGAATGAGTTGTTGACCAAAGGAAAGGAAGTAGGGAGATCATTTAAAATTGTAGAAATGCTACAAGGTTTTGTATTGGAATACCATGTGGAGTTAACAGTGATAACAGTTAAACTCATCAAAACAGAGACTTAGAAGTAGCCAAACAAAACCTAGGGCACTCATTTAAGACCACTTCAAATAAATGAAACATCAAGTGTGGCAGTATTTTTAATGTGAGCTTCATTCTATAATTGAGAAAGATTTGTTAATTTCAAGGAAATAAAAAAGAACAATAACCAGAGTCGAAAAGAAATAAATGTCAGAAACAGTGATTCAAATACACGATCCATATGCTAATTTACATATGAGTAGTATGTGTGGTATACATCAAATTTTGTGACATTTATTCCAGGAGGTACTGTAAACTCTCAATTCTGAGTATAACACTCACTTTGAATTTCATCTCAGATGATGTCATTGCTGAACAGAGAAATCACACAGAAATTGTTGCATAGATTTCATGTGCATATCACTTTGTGATTCCATGAAAGTTGTATATTTCTATCTAGTAACATAGCTTATCAGATACATACCAACTATAATGACCTTGGAACAAGAGGAACACTGATGTATATAGTATTTCTTGCTTCTTTATCAAATCTCAGTAGAAAAGACATTAAAATATCAATGAAAGAATGTTCTTTGTGGACCATAATATCTTATGTGATGTATGTATAAGTAATCACTTTCTAAGTAGTTTCTCTCTAAAAGATTAAATAAAATGAAATAGTCACAAAACTCATCTATTATTCTATTATATAAAGTGTCCAGAATAGGCAGCGATATACATACAGAAATTACACTAGTAATAGCCTTGGACTAGGGAGGGTGGATGTGTAGAAGGATAGATCTGAGAAAAATGAAGGCTATAAACTTTCATTGTGATATGAGGGGAGCATTTTAAGATTATAACACATTGTCACTACCATCCACTCAATAAACATTTTAAAAGTAGTTAATTGTTTCTAATTTTGTAAATTTGGTGGTAGGTGAAGTATCTCTCACAATAGCGGTATTTTAAAGGGAAATAAAACAATTAAGTAAATAAATAAACAGTATTTAGTAATGAGAGGAAGTATTTTTAAGTATGGCACACATAAAAAAGTATGAAGAAATGTAAAATAACCAAGCTAAATTAAAGTACATACTCATGCTGTAATTTTCTTTTAATCCAGGTCAATAGATCATATTTTTGTTTTAATTATGGTATTTTTCCTGTTTTTCAAATAATCAAGCAAGGGCTGCGGAAATAGCTCAGTTTCTAATGTGCTTGCTCTGTAAAGATGAGTATTTGAATTTGATTATAAACAGCCTTGTTTTATAGAAAAAAAACACAGGTGATGTCACTCTCTTTAATCCTTGGACTGCAGAGGGAAAGATGGGGATCCTTGAGGCTCATAATCCTGTCAATATTGCTAAGTTAGTAAAGCACAGGTCCCAGTGAGCGAGTCTATTAAAAAAAGGAAGAAATGTACCCAAGGAATAAGGTAAAAGGAAGAAAGCATGGAAGGGAAGTAGGAGGGAAGTAGGAAAGGAAGGGAAGGAAAGAAGGAAGGAAAAAACAAGGGAAGGGAAAAAGTAAAAGAAAAAAGAGAATAGAGGGATGGTGGGGAAGAAATACAGTGAGCAAGAGAGAGATACAGAGACAGACAGTTTGGTGATTTTTATTTGTGCTGAAATGTGGTGTTAATTTATTTGTGCTTTAATAAATAAACCTTGCCTAGAGATCAGAGGAATAAGAACAGCCACAATAAGTAAACAAAGAAGTCAGGCAATGTAGCACACATGCTTAATCCTATCACTTGGTAGGCAGGGGTCTGACTGGATCTCTGTGAATTCAAGGCCACAGTGGAAACAGAGCCAGGCGGTGGCATACGCCTTAAATTCTGTCACTAGTTAACCATGGAGGTATGGAGGTCTGTACAGACAGACAGGAAGTGACAGAGATGGGCAGGAAGAGAAAGTGATGTAGCTGGACAGAGAAAGCAAATCAGATGGCAGAACGGCAAGGCATATAAGCATGGGTAGACAGGAAGTCGCTCGCATTTGGAAGCTAAGGAGTTGGTGAAGTAAGGTTAGCTATTTCCCGGATCTCTCAGGTTTTCACCCCTCTATGTGACTCCCTTTTTTTATTTAATAAGACCATTTAGAAATTCATCTACAAGACAGAGACAGAGAAGAAAGACAGAGAGAGACTTTTATTTTCTTAAAATAAACCCAACTTACCTTACATATTCCTAGCTCTCAATGTAAAAAAAGCTGACTTATGGTATGATTGAGCATTCCTTGGGTATATGCCCAAGAGTGGAATAGCTGGGCCTTGAGGGAGGTTGATTCCCAATTTTCTAAGAAAGCCCCATAATGATTTCCAAAGTTGTTGTGCAAGCTTACATTCCCACCAGCAGTGGAGGAGAGTTCCCCTTTCTCCACATCCTTTCCAACATAAGCTGTCTTCAGTGTTTTTGTTCTTAGCCATGGGGTCCAATTGACAAGAGAGAGGAGGGATATTGTATAAACAAGATATATTGAGACCATGATTGGAAAAAGTACAGGGACAAATAGCCAAACTAGTGGAAACGCATAAACTGAGAACCGAAGGCGGAAGAACCCCCATGGAATTGGATCAGGCCCTCTGGATAAGTGAGACAGTTGATTAGCTTGAACTGTTTGGGAGGCCCCCAGGCAGTAGAGCCAGGACCTGTCCTTGGTGCATGGGCTGACTTTTTGGAGCCTGGGGCCTATGCTGAGACACTTTGCTCAGCCTTGGTGTAGGGAGGAGGGGACTATACCTACCTTGACTGAGTCTACCAGGCTGGGCTGACTCCTCAGTGGAGACCTTGCCTTGGAGGAGGTGGGAGTGTGGGGTAGATTAGAGGGGAGGGCTGGGGGTTGGAGGAGGGAGGACAGGGGAATCTATGGCTGATATGTGAAATTAAGTTAATTATAAAATAAAAATACTATAAAAAAAGCTGACTTATCTTCAGCCAATCATAAAAAATCACATTTTAACTCATGCATTCAATAATTAAGGATGGATTAGGTGATATTTTATTTCTGCTAATATTTATGGGAAATATATATTAATTAAGTACAACCCACAGAGTCTTTGTACTTCAGAATAATGTAGTAGGCCATATGGCAAGGGACAAACACACCATGCTGCATTTTCCATTTCCCAGATAATGTATTTTTGTACATGCCTTTTAAAACACAGAGTACACAGGATGGCTTTTCCAAAGAATTTTAATAAGAACTTTTCAGAGGAAATAGATTTGCAGAATATTAACATTTAAACCTCTTTTAATCCCTAAGTATGATCAGGAAACTTTTCTTTCGAATCAAGTTACTTTGCTACTCTCAAAAGAACACAAAACTGAGCAAGTAGCAAGGGAGGAACAAATATAAAGCATCAGAGTAATTACAGATTTCCATTCATATATAATATAATCTAGCTGTAGAATTTAAGGTAAAAATGATTTTCCATGGCACCGAAGACCACAAAAACCTTGCCATTAATACTAACTAAATTTTCATTAGTACAATTTCATAAGATAAATGCAATTTTATTTCTTTTCTTTTGCTTCTTTGATAGTCAGACTAATTTCTAAAATTAAAATTTTACTCACATGATAAAATTCAGTCAGTAAATATTTATTACCTTTCAATGTATGTCTTTTTATGTCAAAACAGATTCTTTTGGCAATAAAGTTTAATATGAGTTGATTAATTTTTAATAGGTCTTGTAAAGTTCACAAGGAATTGCCTTCATATTAAAAATCTGTAATGAAAATGAATTTTTTCTGAGTTCTTTTATAGTCCGTTTCAAAATCTGGTGGTATTCACTCTACTCTGAGAAGAACATCTCCCTGCAGAATTCTTAGTGATAGAGCACAGCTTTGGGAGTCTTGATGCTTTGGAAAATCTGGGCTACAATGTTACGGACAGGGGATGTCCCTTACATTTGGGCACAAGGATGTTTATGAACGTATTTCAAAGGTCTGTTTCTCTGAAACCCATTACACTGCATTGGTTGATTAATCAATTTTAGCTTGGTGTATATAACATAATTTTAAATTAAAAAAGAATACTATAACTATTTTCCAACTTTCCAGTGTAGAATGCTAGTATCTAGTGTAATCTAGTAAGTACACTAGTAAGATCACAAAGCTAGTTAATGACAAGTGAAATTCATGACATTTTATGACAATTTAGCCAGTAGCTTTGTTGTGTTAACCCGGGAACTTTTATAGCTTCTGGATTAGAAGTAGAAAGGAAAAAATAACCTATGAAAGTCAGTAGCTCTCAACTTCATACTGAAAAAAAACCTTTATTTACAGGAAAAGTATAAATATTAATAGTTTATGTGAAAATATCTTAGAATGATTACTTAGTATCACAGACAGTTCAGTACAGTGTATTGAAGCCATGAACTGTTAAAGTACGAACTCATTTGTATATCTGTACTACTAGATATGTTACAAAATGAAATTAGAAAAAGAAAGTTATTGGCAAAATATTAATGTATATTTATCTATATACAAAAATACGTATACACACATATATACATCTCAAAAATAGACAGTAATTTTTTTCTTCTATATTTTCTTCACAGGTAAACACAATATTATCTTTTATTTAGACTCAGTCTCATATTCCTAATACTTTCTAAATTTTAAATTGCATTAATCCTAACAAATTCATATTTTCAAATTCTCAGAAGAGAAATTATACAGTTTTAGCTTTGTCTGAGTATCCAGCTTATGGGAACTACCATATATTATGAACAATTACATGGCATCCTTGGAAGAATCATATTATATAAGAATGGAAAAGGTATTACATGAGCAAGGAGAGGAGTCAAGATCATGAAGACTCTACAGAGACAACTGAACCAAGCTCAGAGGAACTCACAAACTTTAGACCTACAGCTGTGGAATCCGCATGGGACCAAACTAGACCCTCTGCATAAGGGAGACAGTTGTGTAGCTGGGTCTGTTTGAAGGGCCCCTGGCGGTGTGATCAGAATCTATCCCTGGTGTATGAGCCGGCTTTCTGGATCCCATTACCTATGGTTGGACACCTTGCTCACTTCTGATAAAGCAGGGAGTGGCTTGATCCTGCCTCAATTGAATGTACCAGGCTTAGCTGTCCCCCCATGGGAGAACATACCCTGGGGGTGTGGGCCAAAGTGGGGATGGGAGTAGGAGGAAGGATGAGAGGAGAATCTGTGGTTGGTATGTAAAATGAATTTTAAAAGTTAAAGAAAACAAAACAAAACAAAAAAAGAACTAAGTCTACCTGCTAAAAAGAACTCCTACATTATGAAAAACAAGTGATTTGTGCCGTCCTTGAATATCTCGCCCAGAAACTATATAATAAGTTTGTTCTAAACAACAACAAAGTTGCTTGTGAAAGATAATAGCAAAGCACATAGGACCACAGGAGAACTACTGCACTTTCTCTCCACTTAAGATGAATGACAGCCTCTGAGAAAGTGGCAACAAATTGAGACACATGTACTAATTTCACAAAGGGAGGCATCCTCACTTCCAGAGCAATGCCTCATGAGCAATACTCCAAAGGTCAGTGTAACTATGAAATATGGCTCTTGTCATCACAGGCTATGAAGTCACCACCACTGACACTGATGAAGAGCAAATGTTATGTGCCTCTGCAACCTTGACCGAAGATTGTCTAAATAAAATACACGGTCATCTTGAGCCGCTCTTTTCCTTTGCTGTTATGGTGGTGTTTTTCTCACAAAATCATAAATCAAAGTTAATCAAAATGTGAAAAAGCCATGGTCTAAATATAGCACCAATGATGAGCTTAATTCTTTAGAGTCAAAGTAAAGACAAATCTGCAACTAATAATTGTGTACAGTGAGGGGATGATGAGAAAAAGAAAATTTCAATCATGGTGTTTTCTAACATAAAGTACACTGAAAAGGTGCTAAGGCTTACATACATTTATTGAATAAGATAACACTGATGTTAAACTTGTGCTGTGATACTACTTATAATACCAATCTCATCTTCAATTTTCTATTGACCCACCTCTTTAATTACATCTCTCTCAATGTCCCTCTTTTTCCTCAATTTAGTAATTTAATTTTATATCTTATATTAAATTCTCTTCTTTATGATGTCTGTGAAAATGACTTCTCCTTGGTTTGGGTGTTTTATTTCAATATTTAATGAATTTAAATTCTTGTAAATATTCAAAAAATGTCCTTTTGAAGTGTCTGAATGTAAGATCCCAGGACATTTCTGTCTCAGCTGAATTGATGCAATAAACTTATTCATTAAGCAAGCAAGCCGCACCCAAGCCTCAGGTTACGTTAGTTGTATTATGTTAGTTTTGTTTTATTGAAAGTAGGTAAAACATTGCACACACGTACACACACACACACACACACACACACACACACACACACACATTCATTCTAAGCTCTTTAGGAAGTAAAACAATCCATTGCATACCTATTCTTTGTTGTACTGTGAGACAGTTGAGGGTTTGTAGGAAAGGCAGGATCACTGCAGACTGCTGTTGGTAACCACACAGACAGGAGCATTGACTTGCCTGAGATAAAGTCCCATGGGAAACTCTAATCACTAACCTACAGGAAGCGCTTCTACTTTTACAGCCCTCTTGACAGGAGTTTTCATTGCAGTGAGAAACATAGGAGAGATAAAGAAAAGTAAGCATTGTGCTGAAAGTGATAAGCATTGGCACCATGAGGTATTTGATCACCTTTCAATAGCAGTGTATATGTTGATGCTGTTATATGTTCCCGTTGATTTCTAACTCTGAGTAAACAACAACAAAAAACTCACAGAAATCAGTGTGTTGTAACTTTCTAACTTTTTCCAGCCTGTACAACACAGCATCTGTGATTTTGTGAACTAGGAATCCCCAAACTCAATATACAGTCAGTTACTTTTAAGGAACAGTATGTATACAATCTCTAGAGACTCCCAATATTCATGAATACTAGGATGGGCTTTTTTTTATCATGTATAGACATATATTTGACCTAGATGTCATCTTTAATCTTAACAATTTTAAGCCCTGTAATGATGTAATAAGCCATAGTTCCAGTCATATTTATTTTGTGTATGATGTGATGAAAAATTAACTTTTTTTCAATCAAATGTTGAGAAGTTATAGAATAAGAATTTCTAATCAAATTACAGGCTTGTACTGTCCATAAGCCACTCCTAAGGTTAACAGAAATTTCATGTCCCCTCTTTTCACATATTTAGAAACTGAATGGTAATAACTTTTCTCAAACAGTCCTTCCATTGTTGAAACATATTTATCAATGAGGCTGCATTTTCATAACAGTAATTACCATTTATTAGCCAAAATATTGGCAAACCCATAGAAATAAATATTAAAATATTCTTATCAATGAAGTCTGACTATCTCTCAGACTATAATTTTAAAATATTAGTATTTGGGAATACCAGTCTTACTTTATTCCTGTGGGATGTTTTGTATGCTGTGAATGTGCTGCTCTGATTGGTTGATAAATAAAAAGCTGATTGACCAGTAGTCAGGCAGGAAGTATAGGCAGGATAAGAAGACAAGGAGAATTCTGGGAAGAGGAAGGCTGAGTCAGGAGATGCCAGCCTGCAGTCCAGGGAGCAGCATGTAATGACACACACGCAAAGCCGCTGAACACATGGTGACATATAGATTCACAGAAATGGGCTGAGTTTAAGTGTAAGAACTGGTCAGTGGTAGGCCTGAGCTAATGGCCCAGCAGTTTTAATTAATATAAGCTTCTATGTGTTTACTTGGGTCCGAGTGGCTGCAGGACTGGCGGGTGAGAGAGATTTGTCCCAACTGCCTGCCAGCTGGGACACAGAAAAACTTTCAGTTACACTTTTCCATAGAACAACAATGAGACAGGAAAGAAAAATCTACAATTTAGATACTTTCCCAGAATACCTTGGATCATACATAAGCTGTAGTCACATTATTATACATTTACATGTACACATCATAGTATATAAACATAACACATAGCAGTGTGAAATTTTAAGATAGAAATCTTACAGATTTTGTAATATATATATGGGGGTTGGGAATTGATTTGATTGGTAAAGTGTCTGCTGTGAAAGCAGAAGACCTGATTTGAAGTCCCAGCCTCTGTGTAAAACCCCTCATAAAAACCTGAGTGTTTACTCAGGAGGCAGAGGCAGGTGGATCTCTGAGTTCAAGGCCAGCCTGGTCTACAGAGTGAATTCCAGCACAACTAGGGCTACACAGAGAAACCTTGTCTCTAAAAACCAAAGAGAGAGAGAGAGAGAGAGAGAGAGAGAGAGAGAGAGAGAGAGAGAGAGAGAGAGAGAGAAGGAAAGAAAGAAAGAAAGAAAGAAAGAAAGAAAGAAAGAAAGAAAGAAAGAAAGAAAGAAAGAAAAAGAAAGTTGAATGTTGACAGGCAAGCCTTTCTACCTACCACTGGGGAGATAAGAGACTGGAGAAGTCTAAAGGCTCCCGGGCCCAGCTACTCTGGATGAAGTGATGAGCTAAGGCTCATGAAGATCCTTCCTTTAAAAATGATAGTGGAGAACAACTGAAGATGACATACTATTTTGGCCTCTGGCTTCCACAGATATGGGTTCATGTGCATAACCACATAAACATATTCAAACACACATGAACACACATACACACACACACACACACACACACACATACACACACAAACCTCACACAAATATTCCTGTTGACACTCACTAAAAAAAAAAAATAATAATAAAATAGCTCCTTGTAAATGTTCATGAAAATGTATCTGTGGTAAGCAAATAAATCTTGGATGAAGATTGTTGTATAAGCTCACTTCAGTTAGAAACCTGAGAGCCTTCAATACAGTATCAATTCTAATATCATTCATGATTTCATCTAAGAAGCCTGCTCACACTAAACTTTTCTGACATTGACTTTCATTATGTTGTCTGATTTTTCTTAACAAACAAACAAACAAGCAAAAACAAACAAAAAAAACTAGATAATGCATAAAACAATATCAAACATGCCTTTTGTGTTTAGTGTTACTTCTATTTAATAAATCAACTTTCAGAAGAGAAAAGAGAAGAATGTGACTTAATATCCTGGAAGCCGTCCTACAGCTACTGTGAATGACAGATTCCTAGCGCCAAGAGTCTCTGTGGGAATTATAGCCATGTCAAGGCTCTGGGTCGCAGAACATCAAATAAAATGGCCCTTCAAGGTGAATCACTCAGCAAGTCAGTAAGTAAGGCTAGGAATCCAAGCCTGTTTTTTCCCCAGGAAAACCTACCATCATGTAATTGCTGACCACCATCTGTGACTATTTTGGAAAAAGCAAAAATTCTCAGATTGAAAGGGAGAATGTAGAAATAAATAGTTCGGTCCTGTGCACAGAAAAACAAAGCCAGTAGCTTTTGATGATAAAGAACAAACATTCCTTCATTAACAGGGCAGTCAATTGGCTTTTCAGAATTTTTAAAATCAAATACAATCAGCAGCAAAAGGAAAGGATTGCTTCTAAAAGTAAGTGTTCCAGTTCCAGTCTCCTCCAGTATTTAAACTGATTTGTCTATCCAGATTTTAAGTACTTGCTTAAAAAACAACACAGTAGTGGCACACCTCTGTCATCTGCAAGGCTCTGCAAGCAGATGTTGTGTGGGGGAGGAACACCTTGGTGTCACCAGCAGCTTTGGCAAGATAAATCTAAATGACTTCAACAGCCAACATGGTTCTTACCAAGTCAATTAGCATTTGATTTATTGAACAATGCTGGATAGCACAACTGCTGCCTTTAAGTTCAGAGGTCTGCTTTGAAAAGCACTGGCCAGATTTGGTCCCAGTGGCTACAGGGTGTTTCCAGTCACCGAAGTAATCGACCGTTTATTGCATCTGTTGAAGAATTCGGTACACGGGATGTAATAAAATAAGCATTTGTGTAATTACATTAGCTCTAAGACTCTTTTACTTAGAGACAACTGCCATCCATCAAAATGTCCTTTCATTTCTCTTTGTTTGTTTTTGGTGATGTGCTACCCCAACATATATGTGGAATAAATTCTTTTAAGAAATCATATATTTGAAATGGAATTGTGATTAACATTTACCCCATTCTAAAAGCAATTTTGATAGGGGAAACTCACATAAATATCTTAATGCTAAGTGGAAATGATTCTGAAATTCTTTATTGAAATAAAATAAAATTATTTTAATAAAAACATTGTCAAGAAAGTGAGAACTCTAGTGAATGCAATTTGGCATTATAGATGTAATTAATTATACTTTAATCTTTTCTAACTTTACTAACTTTAAAATTTGAAATGCATTTTTATTCTGTATAGTTGAATCTTTTGGAGCAAAAGAGAATATAGAAATTTCATTATTGTCCCTTGCTAGGTATACTATTTAAATATGCAAATTTTTAATTCCCTACCCAGATTCTTTGTGTGATGCAAACCATGTCTCAGTTGATGTGACACATATATCTGTTTACTGTTAGTAGTAGGATATTTATTGTTAGTTAGTAGTAGTAGTAGTAGGATAACCCACATGAGATATGAACATAGTGTATATGAATTGGAGAGATAGCTTGACAGTTAAAGCTGTGTGCTGCTCTTATTGAATACCAAACTTGCCTTCTGACCATCTATATCTGGAGGTCGGCATCTCCGTTTTCAGCAGATCCAACACACCAGTCTAGGTTCTGTGGGATTTGTGCTCATACGCCTACATTCAAGCTTGCAAACAGACACACACACACACACACACACACACACACACACACACACACAAAATAAAAATAAATAATTTTTAAAAGAAAATAACATATACACTTATGTATATGTCTACATAGGTTTATATTGAGTAATACATACAAGCACATGTATTTTATTCATATTATATCTTATTTCCCTATCTCTCTTTGAATAGTAGATGGCATAACAATACTGAAAGTGACTGTGTATCTTTAATAGATAGAATCATAATAAAAGTTTATACAAGTAAATTTTATCTTTTCACTGCTTTACATATGATGTTCTATTTTTACCTCTAGCTATTCCTCTGGTTTGTCCATCCATATATCTATCTATACACTCATCCATTCCAAGTTATATTTATTGCACAAATGTTTTCAGTAATTGTGCTTATCAACACTCCTGAGAGACAGGGCTAGAGAGATGGCTCTGTAGTTAAGAGCATTTGTGTTCTTGTAGAGAACCCATGTTCTCTTTGGCTCCCAACATCCACATGGAAGCTCACATGTTATGCCAGTCATGTTCAGTTGATTTCACTGGGATGCTTGCTCTTTTCTGAAGGGAAACGAAGGAGTACAGGAGATGGAGAGAGGGGAGGTGGGAGAAGAACTGGGAAGAGGCAAAGCTGTGGTAAGGATGTATTGTATGAGAGAAGAATAAGGCAGAAGGTGGAAGAGGAGGAGGAGGAGGAGGAGGAGGAGGAGGAGGAGGAGGAGGAGGAGGAGGAGGAGGAGGAGAAGATGATGATTGTGAGTTAGAAGACTCAGTCCCCATATGCTACTGGGAAGTAACTAAATATGCTGAAGAACAAGGAACCCTGGTACCTACTAGTCCACACCACACAGTTAATGAGAGGATCACAGAGCAGTGTTATAAACTGATCAACAAAAAAATGAAAGCACCAGAATCATTTATTGATTCTTGAGGAAGACAATATCAAAGACCTACATATAAATGGTCCCTGTTGGAGTTACTCCCATTCTAACAATTTGTTCTTTTTACTATCAGAAAAAAAAAGCCCTGGAATTTATGTATCCCTGAACTTTCTTTACTTATAAAACGTATTTCATAATACACTGAGTCTCCTGAATATCTCAAGAAAAAAACCAATAATGAGCACTCTGTTTTAATCAGAGGATACCATTGGTGTTCTGAAGCCTTGTCAGATAGTGAGCTATAATAATGGAGACAGAAGTTCTTCCTAAGTAATTTAAAACAACTCCTATTTTCTCAGTGTCGACCATGTCAAAGGACACATGAAACCTATTTATATACAGTCATGCAAATATGTATGCCTTTCCCTACACAGAACTTGCAAGATTGCCCTTTGACCCCTTGAACATGATATTATTTCAGATCTTGGTCTGCCTCTCTATATGAAATAGGCTGTGATTCCTTACCTCATTCAAAATTCAATTCAAATAACTTTCTCCTAGGGTAATCACCATAATGGTGATCATTCTCTGATGCTAAATGTAAATAGAAATCCATGAGGGCTGAGCTCAAATGCTCTTTCTTCAGAGAGAAGTGACCTTTCTTCTATGATGGGAAAGTGTTTGCCTTTCTAACTCTGCATTACGTTTTTATTGCAACTGCTTTAAAACAGATCCTACTTTCTAAATGCAATTATTTATATTGAAAGCAATGATGGCATGTAAGTATACTAAATTCCTCCGTTTACAGGAGTTGTTTTTTCTGAGGCTCATTCTGCATTTGCAATAATCCAAGGAGGGGAATATTCTTACACTAACTTATAATAGAGTCTTGGGAAATTTGTTTAGAATACAAAATTGGTATGTAGCAAAGCCTACAATTAAGCCATGCTCTTTTAATATGAGATTAAGCCATCTTTCTAAACTTTCTTGGCTTACTCCTTTGAGGAAAAGACTAATGTTTGTGTCTAATTAGTATATTCTCATAATGTAATTACTTATTTGCTAAAATTTAATAATCACTTATTTAATAAATTATTAATGGAATAGAGGAATACAATGAATATTCACCATCTATATAGATTTTCTATACAAAATTTAATTACCATGTGGTTATTCTAAATTTTCATATCCACTGTAAAATTTTTATAATTAAATTAATTTTAAAAGATTTTATGTACTAGAAAGTTTTCTGTGAAATTTCATGATTATTCATTGACACTTGATACTCTCTAACAGTGAATATCTATTTAATTCATTTATTTTATTACAATATTTTAAAATTACTACATAAGAATAACAGGCTAATTTATTCAAGGTGTTTGTTTGCATAAGAAGAGCAATTATTATCTACACTATTATATCTATCATGTTTAACTAATAAACTTATTTTATAAGACTTTCAATTTTGAGTTATTATGTTGACAAAACACATATATTTCTCTTTGAACCAATTTTCAAAATAGTATAAAAGTGCTTTTCTACAAATGTCCACTTTACTAGGATAAAGAAAAGGTTTATGGAATTGAAACATTTTTCTCCCGCCCCGATCTGTTCTGAACATGCTTGAACAGTTTATCCTACAGGAAATTTCCAGATTTTTAAGTGACAGAAGCCTATAGTTTTGTTCTGTTCTTAGATAAAAGCCTTTCCCAAACAATTTAAAATGTTTTAGATGAGGAGGTACCAGATGTCAGCAGTCTTGATCTTTTTATTGCTAGTATAATAGAGGAGAGCTTAGTGATTACTGCCGAGGAATTTAACCTTCAGGTCACTGACTCAGTCCTTTATTGTGTCCGGCCTTTGTTAGTAGAGGGTTTCCTACTCCTGGAGACACATATGTGGGTACAAGAACAGAAAACTCCATGCCCATGTACACACACGAGCGCGCGTGTGCGCGCGCACACACACACACACACACACACACACACAACATAAACAATCACACTCCATGCACTTAGAAAATGATTAACCTTTAAATAATAGGAGTTAAAAATGAGACTAAAAGAAAAAATACACGTCATTTAATATTTCTAAATAAATCTTTGTAGTTATTTTTGTTGTGTCTGAAATTGAATAAAGTCTTGTGCCAGCTAGGCAAGCATTTTAACACAGAGTAACATCTCCATTTCTATTTAACATTTCTAAGTCCCAGAATTTAATAGGTGATGTTCTAGAAAAACAGCATCTTGATTGAGATCCATCATCCCTCTAGCTCTTCCCAGCTTCCCCTTTCTAGCCCCTCTACCTAGCCTATCCCCACTCCTTTCTGACATTGCTGACCCACAAAACCACCTCTACCAGGCATCCTCAACCACCACGCTAGGCCAGTGCTCAGACCAGATCATCACTCAGCCTTCATCAGAGAATCTTCTTCTTGCAACAGATAGTTGTTAGCACAGGGACCAGCAACTGGGGAATGTGCAGCAAGTGAAATACTTTAGAGCCTTCAGCCCTGAATCAGAAGCCTTCATCAAACCCCTCCGCTTGAGGCTCAAGGATCGGTGCAGAAGAGGAGGCAGTATTATTGTAAGAGAAGATACAGATGTTGGATGACTCCAAGCAAAGAACATCTTCCAGACCCAAGATTGATACACACAGGAATTATAGAGATCCTGATACATGCACAAGATCTTTGCAGGTTCAAACTAGACAAAATCGCATACTGTAAAGGGGAGGTAGATACAAAGTTCTAACCTTAATCAAGACACTATTTAAAAATTATACCTACTGACAATGAGAAAATCAGATTTCTCTGTGAAGTGTCACCCGGTGTATCAGCTGCTCTCTTGAAAAAGTCCCATGCCACGGAGTAGTTGGCCAATAGAAAATGGATTCCATGGTTTTTCTTTGTTTGTTTTTTGCTATTTTTTTGCATGTGTGCATTCTGTTTGGTTTTGTTTAGGTTATTTTAATTGTGTTTTGATTTTTTTAATTTTCATTCTTTCTGTTTTTGTTTGACAGTGAAACAGAGAGAAAGAGAGAGGGAGGGAGGGAAGGAGGGAGGGAGGGAGAGAGAGAGAGAGAGAGAGAGAGAGGGAGGGAGGGAGAATTAAGTTAGGGAGGGAGGTGGGGAGGACCTGGGAAAGAATATAATCAAGATATATTGTAAGAAAAATGTTGAAAATGAAAACTATAATTAAATAGTTAATGAATATGATCAAAATATATTGTAATAAAGGTGCTCTAAATAAAAATAATAATTAATTTAAACAGTTAATAGATATAAATTTTAACAGCCTCAAATACATTGTTTCCTTTTTGAAAAATCATATACTGATACGTGTTTGAATTGTGAGTTTCCTCTATCTTTCCACTTCTCCTGGGATTGAGAAAGTGTTGTTCACTAAT
Organism: Peromyscus eremicus; assembly: GCF_949786415.1. NCBI lineage: Eukaryota > Metazoa > Chordata > Mammalia > Rodentia > Cricetidae > Peromyscus > Peromyscus eremicus. The sequence continues at coordinate 51,924,950 of NC_081426.1, read as the reverse complement.
TGATTAGTAACCAGTTCACTTTGTTGTTTATGGTCTGAATCTGAAAAATATGCACAATGAAGGGAGAGTCAATAACACCCTGGCATAATTTTTAAAAATGAAATAAATGACATCTAGGTTCAGTGCACCATGTTCTCTCCTTTGAGTTAGTTTCTCCTTTGAGTTACATTTAAAGCAGATTTGATTATGAATGGAAGTTATGTTCTGCCTGAGCAAGAATCCATCAATCCACCACAGATACCTACATAAAGCAACACAATAGGAACCTGGAGTTATAAAGAAATACCTTGGGTTGCAGAATAAATAGTAATTCCTTCAATAACACTTCAGCACGGAAGGAAGACTCAGTGATAGAGGTCTTTGCTTCTGCAAAATCTTTCAAAAGATGTCTTGAGGAAATAATGTATTGAGATGTATTAGGAAAACAATAATGGAAATAAGAGAATAACCATTGTTATTGAAATGTATTCCACTGTGTTACTAGCTCTTCTAAAGATGCTAACTTCATTTAAAATATCTCATAAGTCAAAGTTATAAAAACTGAAACCTAGTTTTGGGTAGAAGCAAATGTTGACGATGACCAAATATCATACTGATATAATAACATAGCCTATTCAAAATGAGGGGCCCACTGAGGGAAATATGTGGAATCTACAAATGTGCTCTGAACCACAGAGATAAAGTGAAGGATACCAGCCTGCATCCAGTTTGACAGGACCTAATGAGGATGCTGGAATATTTCAGGAATGTGGCTTATATAAGGGAAAAAAAAGCCTCCAGGTCCAGATAGAAGAGTAGTTAGAACAAACCACCACATGATGACAAGCCTGATTTACCCTTCAGTTTAACACCTTCATAGCATTGCTTTTAGTTCAGTGGCTCATGTTCACCACTGTGCTGTGAGTACCCTGGTCTATCATCCCATGGGGGATTATTAATCAAGTGATACCTCTAGCAACCTAATGTAATTACCATCCCAAACTTCAATTTCCAGTATATATATATATATAGATAGATATATCTATATATATATATCTATATATATATATATATATTTCTGTTTTTCTTCTTGCTCTTTTTCTTTGTATCTGCTTACTGTAAACATTACATCTAAAAATATATCTATGTTTTTGGTCTTTTGGGATAGGCTCCCACTCTGTCTCCTGCAGTGGTGTGAGACTTGCAATCCTGCTCTAGCCTCCCACGTGCTGGCATCACGTGCAGCTGTGTTCAGCCAGAATATGGGAGAAAATATTCTTGGAAAGTGCTATTTTTATAAAAGAAATAAAGAATAGTCTAACATAATTATTAGGCATGCCTTTCTTTCATAAGAGGTGTAACCATTTCTGCGGTATCTCCCACTTTGCTTAGAGGAGTTATTTTTAATTACCTACCCTTTTGTATAGGAACCTCTATTATTTTCATTGAAGAAATGTATTCCATTAATGTATTCTAACCTGAGTTTGTAACACATTCTCAGGCACAAATTCCTACAGTGAGGCACTTGGTGTTAAAGGTTTTTCTAACGCCTTGGTAGTTGACCTCTGGTCCTGAACAGGCCTGACTCCATTCCTATCAGTAATAGTCACCATAAGACTCCGTGTGTGTGTGTGTGTTTTTCTCTAAAAATCTGATTTATATGTTATTCAGACAGCACTGAAGCAAATCTGTGAAATTATCCAGCACTAAAGTGTGTAATACTATAGCATAGATTTCAATCCACACAAAAACAAAATGAAAAATACAGTGAAATAAAAATGATCTGGCATAATTGTGAATGAAAACTCAAGAAAGAAATGCATTGTATTTGAAAAGACCATATGACTAGAGCAATCATTAGTCAATAGTGTCATTTCTGGAAGAGCTTTTCAACAGAGACTATGAGACCACATCTTTGCTAAGTCATAGAGAACAGGTCTTTACAGTTGTTGTGTGTTTCATTACATTATGTCCTCTGCATCTTTTACTTCATCTGACGGAGAATGGAGACATGTTTTGTAGCTTAAGTTTTTCTGCCTGGCCCACAGTCAGGACAAATCTCTATCACCTGCCAGTCCCACAGCCTCAGACCCGACCAAGTAAACACAGAGACTTATATTGGTTACAAACTGTATGGCCATGGCAGGCTTCTTGCTAACTATTCTTACAGCTTAAATTAATCCATTTCCATTAATCTTTAGCTTGCCACATGGCTCGTGGCTTACCGGCATCTTTACATGCTGTTTGTCATCATGGCGGCTGGCAGTGTCTCTCTGACTCAGCCTTCCACTTCCCAGCTTTATTCTCCTCCTTGTCCCGCCTACACTTCCTGCCTAGCCAATGGCCAATCAGTGTTTTATTTATTGACTAATCAGCAACACATTTGCCATACAGAACATCCCACAGCACTGTTTCAAATGGGAAATAGGAACAACTACAGAAACTCAGGCAATTTTCACTGAAACAAGTAGCAAAATGATTGAGAGCCGTTATATCTTAGTGTTTTGATTGCATATTGGTTTAGGTAATATGTTGTTCTTCAAGGTTTAGCCACATAAAATTCTAGTTTTAACAATATATTCTCATTGTGTATTGGATTTCTTTCTTCTCTGCTAAACAAAGTACAATTGTTATCTATAACAGAAGCTATGAATTGTCCCAGCAAACAGAACAGGGTGCATGCACTCTATAAATTGCAAGTTTATCATTTCGTGTTGATATCATCTACAGATTATTGATGAGCATTGATGTTTCCTAATTGCTACCCATTTGATTTAAAATTTACAGTATTTACAGCCCAGCAATGGAATTGTGGATAGCAGCTGGGAGCTCAAAGGTGGGCTTCTGAAGGGAGGCCACAAGTATAACTAATCTAGGGCCTTTGCTATGTCTTCATATACTCTATGTTGGAATTCAGTTCAACACCAGTGCATTTGAAACCTGAAGGATGAGAATAGACTTGTTCCACGCCCCATAACTTTTACTATTGTCCTTTGAAGTTGTCATTGGTTGCCATAAATAAAATCTAAGAATATTTTATTAAATTGTTTGAAAGAAGTATGAAATTATTATGTAATTAAATAAGAACGTAAGCTAGGAATCCTGGTCTATAACTGTTATCGTAACATTTGTGAAGTTGATGTAAGAACCTTAATAGTTCAAGTACAGCCTGATATACAGAGTAAAACTACGTATTAAAAATAATTAATATAATAAAACAAACAACAAGAAGAAAATAAGACTGCAGTATTTGTTGTATAGTAACTTCACTAGTCACTTAGGAAATACAAATGTAAGTAAGGCATGATCTTTGATCCACAAATAGCATAATCAAATAAAAAGACAGACTGTTTTTTATGTAAGCTATGATAAAATTGTTAAAATTTTAAGATTTTAGAAACAAGCTTCACCAAAATGTCCTAAATAATAGTTGATTGGAAGAGATAGTAACATCTATAAAAACTAAGCAGAATGGTAATAGATTATTCAAACTTAATGATCTCACAAATCAATGGCATGTATCACAGTAGAAATAAATTTTTGATAAATCATAATTTAAACAGAGAGTAGTGGGTGGATTGGAATGTTGAGAATACCAGATCCAAGAGTCATACAAGGTTAATATCACTTAATATTAAAAATGATCACTTGGACAGAACACATTTTCACAGAATATTAAATATAAAACTCATAATACATCTGTGTAGCATGAATAATTGCTTCCATTTTAATAAAAATGAAAGTGGGCCCAGGGATATTACCCAGGTCAAACAACTGTAAGGACTTTAATTGATATTTTTATATGTATCTTTTCTTAGGTTTGACTTCAAATCTTGTGCCACTTTGTATGTATGTGTTTATGTGTCTGTCTGACAATTTTTAAACCCAAACATTCTTTCCACTTCTTTTCCTAAACAGAATTAAAACTCATCCTGTACTGTTCTTCCATATTAGGCGGAGATTTTTCAACATTGCTCATTATTTCTTCCATAGTTACCAATAAGATCATTCAGTGTTGTAGCCACATTATAAAAATGATGAAAGGGGAAGAGGGAGAGTTTGTTATTCGGCTGATGATTTTGTTTGCTTGTTTGTGTATGTGTTTTATTTTTTTGAGATTATAATTTAATTGCAACGTTTCCCCCTTTCCTTTCCTAATTTCAAAGCTTCCCATATGTCCTTCCCTGCTCTCCTTCAAGTCGATGGCATCTTTGCTCACTGATTGTTATTATATGCATATGTTTATCTATATATACATAGATATTCCTAAATGTAGCCTGTTGGATCCATGCAGTTTTGCTTGTATGTTTCTTTTCAAGGCTGACCATTCGACCCCTGAAAACCTTTGGAAACACTGTTCTCTAGTGAAAGCTACCTCCTCTGCTCCCAGCTTTCCTTGGTTGCGGGTAGATCCTTGCATAGAGTTGAGGCCACACAGGCTTTTCTTCATCCAGTTTGCCATGGTCATTGGTATCATCCTCATTCAACTTACATTTGGATGCACATGTTGATGATACTTTACCAGCGTAGCTTCTGATAGTAGGAGAAATAATCTCATGGCAAACTCCCAGGTCCTCTGGCTCTAACAATCATTCTGCTTCCTCTTCCTCAGTGCTCCCTGAGGCTTAGGTGGCAGAGCCTTTTATAGATACATCATTTGGAACTGAGCTACACAACTCTGCGTGTTTGTTGAGAAGAGATATTTTGGTGAGGGGTGAAGATTATACTTGTCTGTTGGTATAAGGACAGATGTTTATGGGTGTTATTAGGGTTTATGTTAGTTTAGTTCATTATTGGTTGTAGATTCTCTACCAATAACCATGGTTTTACAAGTACTGAGTCGTGAGATAGTTTTCTAGTACAAGGCACAGAATCTCTCTTATTGAGGTGGTCATAAATCCTAACAGAACACTCTTGGTTACCATCAAGATATGTCTGGCACTACAATACCTGTATGATTATTGCACCATGCTGGTCATTGATATGTTTTTTGAGGTATCTAACAACACTTAAAAATACTATTAAAAATTTTTTTCTAAGTGATTTTCCATCAGCATTCCAGCAACATGAACATAATAAATATATTTTATTTTTGTAAACAAAAAATAATCCCATGATAAATTTAACAATGAGGATTCCTAAACACATCTTTGTCTCTAAGGTGATTAAAGATGCCCAGGATATTACTGGTTTCCTATACATTATTAAATAGTGTATCTCCTTATAAGAATAAATTGAGCCCTTTAAAAGTATGGATGAAAGTATTAAAAAAAATCTTACCCTTTTGGAGTAGGGAGTGAGAGGTGGGTGAGAGGGGAGAAGTTGGGAGGGGCAGAAGAAGGGATAAGAGAGGATCTGTGGTTGGTATATAAGATGAATAAAAAAATTAAAGGAGAAATGAACAAAAAAGATATATGCAACTGGAATTAGAAAAACAAAAAGAGTAACGAGTAAGACTCTCAACAGAACTTCCACACTAAATGTCCCCTTAATCTCACTGCTTTACTGCTTTTTAGTAAAACAGATAATTTATGTTAGATATATTTAAATGTCATTTTTAATATCCTACCTGTGTCATATCAAATTTTCCTCAATGTCTGACCATGGGTGAAGATTAAAATTACAAGCCTACTGACACATCTCATGTGGAAATCATAAAATTATTATTATAATTAACAAATAAGAATTACCTTTTCAGTCCATTATCTATCTGACATTGCTAAATCATTCTTTACTTCATATCTTGCTCAGAAGATCTATTTTGACAGTATTTCTTCACTAATGAACCAATCCATATACCCCTTGAGTATCATGCAGGGGTATTGAGAAACTAAGCGCTACAATAAGAAAAAGTTCCTGTGTATTGATAATATTTATAGTAAGTACGTGTTCAATATTTAGCTATCTATATGCTAACTAAAAGAAGACACTTATTTGGGTTTTCTTGCCAAGACTATTTAACTTTGCAGTGACAACACTTTATTTAGCCTTGTTAGTCCAAAGAAAGTTTCATATGATGTATTTTATCAGTCTTCCCTCTAAGTGTATATGACATTCTCTGAGTGAAAATATTTTGTAATGTGTAGTTGAATAAGGAAGACCAAAATACAGCATTCATTACCTTGACAGTATCTTACTGAGAATCATGCCTTAAAATTTCAACACTTTTACATAATCTGACTCTGGCTTCAGAACTACATTTAAATTGTGGAAGTCTATCCAGATGGTCTTGGAGTGCCTCTCCCTTCTCCTAAGGGCAGGTTATGCTGAGATGAACAGGCTGAATTAAGGGAGACTAATAATGAGTCTATTATGTGAGACACTCCCTTTTGTTGGAGAAATTCTGGTACTAAAATATGTTTTAAGTTTTGTAGTAAATAGAATTATTAAACTTTATTTACAATAAAATAAGTATTCGGTAAAGATTAAAAAATATTCACTAAATAATACTGGTTTGTTTTCTTTCTTGACACAGAACTTGGAAACTTTTAAATACTAGGCAGGCAATCAACAACTGAGCTATATCTTCAGACCTCATTTCCTTCCTGTGCTTTTTATTCTGAAAACATATACTTTACACTTTTCTTTTTCTTTTGAATATTACATTTGACATTTACCATCTCAATTAGCACTACCATAAGTAAGAATCTTTTTTTTTCTCATCAATGTTTTTTTTTAGTTAAGAAAAATTTTTATTCATTTTACATACCAATCAAAGATAACCCTCTTTTCTTCTCCCGCCCCTCCAGCCTCCCCCCCTCCCACCTCCCATTTCCTCCTATAAGAAGTTAAGTATCCCATGGGGAGTCAACAGTACATTTAGTAGAGGCAGGTTCAAGCAATAATCTTAGCTTAGTCTCACTTTGATGCTTGCTCTGGTTTTCTTAACTTAGAAGATACATGACTGGTGTAATCAGCAGTCTCCTTCTATCTACATTGCTTTAGTTTATCCCGCCTCATTGAGGTAATTATATTCTCTGAATTCCAACTGTTAGAGAACAGTAGGTGGACTGTTTTGATCTATAATATTATGTATGAATTTTTGAAGTACATTTTCCATGTACTTTCTTGAATGTTGATAAAATGTTCCATATAATATGATTCAACACACATATAAACATACACACAGTTATTCTTAACAAAATTATCTTAGAGGAAATGTGAGGATATGCTTTTCAAGTGGTTTTCCTTTCATTTTCACCTTTTTGACAGTAAATATTTCTTTGGCATTTTTTTCAATAATGACAAATCTTATTAAGAACAAATACTCTACAGAATTAATGGTAATAGCTCAGTTAGTCAAGTACTTTCCCCAAAGATACACTTAAAGAACTTGTCCTGCCACTGTCTAATTCCAGCTAAAGTGAGGATGAAACCAATAGTTAGTTCCCTTATACTTGCTGGCCACTCACCTGAGCCTTACATGGCTAGCCCAAGCCCAGAGTGCATGCATGTGGATACACATGCATGTGTAGAGTCAGAGGTCAGACAAAAGATTTTCACTATTCAGTCACAATCTAACTAGTTTAGTTGAGACCTGGTGCTCTCTGGTACCACAAATGTTAAATTTTTTTTTTCAAAATTCCAAGTTGTTTATTGTTGCATCTGCACTAGCAAGATACCAAATAAATTCACTGGTACCATTTTTTAAATTGTTTTATTTAAGACTTTTTTTAGTTCCTTTTATGAACCAACCACAGATCCCCCTCATCCCTCTGCCCATCCCTCCCCCAGCCTCCCCATAACCCATCCCCCATCCCATCCTCTAAAAGGGTAAGACCTCCCATGATGGTAAATTTTGAAGCATGACATTAGTGAAACAAATGCTGAAGCTTGGAAGGATAAAGAATATTTCAGGATAAAAAGGTATTTTTAAACATACTTGACTTTAGCAGTACGCTCTCAAATTTTAAATTCCTCTTAAAATACATCATCTTGAAAGTCCAGGTGCACAGGTACTGAGTATTTCATATTTGCACCAAGAAATTACCGTGTTTTTCATAGTCATTAACCTTTTCATACACAATACATTGAATTTATCAACTACATCTACTGGGGGACTTGCTTTTTGTTTTGCCATCACTCTGCGACTCCACTCTTGCATTCAAAAGTAAGTATATATACATCTCCTTCTCTCTCTCTCTCTCTCTCTCTCTCTCTCTCTCTCTCTCTTACACACACACACACACACACACACACACAAACACACACACACACACACACACACACACACACACACACACACACACACCATACATCATCATAGGACTCACAATATACATTGTAAACTTGCAAAAAAACACATACAATGAATGCAGGAATTGTATGTCATACTTAATACATGCATTCTACACATGCAATAAACACACACAAAGTATACTCATACCCCTCCATATATATATATATATATACACATAATCCCCCACCACAACATACAATCAATGCATACTCCATACCCCACACTTACATGCTACCTACAACCACACATATAAAAAACATATAAAGAACACAAATACATACACACATTCTATGTTGGCTTGTACTCGTTCTTAGCTAACTTAGAATTAGTCCCCAAAATACTCTTACAACTCCACCCAACCTCCTCTCAAAATGCTTGCCTATTTAGATCCATGTTTCTTCCTGAAGATCTACTTGCCAATCACTATACCATGGGAGCTTTCTTAATATCAACATTCCATTTACATTTCTGAAAAGCATACAATATTTCACACAATAATTTTTTAAGTGGGAACTATTTGAGTCTACAAAGGGGAAATAAAGGTATTCCTTTTGGTTATGGGGTTTATGTTCAATTATTCTTACAACTCCTGAAAAGATTGCCCAAACTGATACCATATTCACATAGTTTGTTATTTTAAACTTAAACAATGCTGTTTGCACATACAGCTCTACTTAAAGCTACCTGTGACATGAATATTTATCTAGGATATGGTTACATATCTGTTTAATTTAATTTAAATTAATGGTGGCAGCACTGCTTAATTCCATGTCTTTTTATGACTGTCTACTTGAAGAGATGTTCTTAACACCATATATATCCTGGTGTTTCATTGATAGTTAATGATTGAATTATTCCTCATGAATGTCTTCTTCAATGTAAAGTCACATGCAGACAAGTTTAATCTTGATGCACTGAATCAGTGTTGATAAGCAGGGGAAGTGGTAATTCTCTCATTTCATTAAAAATACACAACTACAACTCCTACCATAGAAGTGTGGAATAACCCAGGCAAAAGAAACAAATGTAGAATAATTTGAATTCTTCTCAGAATTAGGAAGTGTAGAATAATGGGTTTCATTAGATCAAATTTCATTTTGTTTAAAAGTCTCAATCATTTTGAGTATGTAATATCTGCTATTAAAATCGTTATTGCAGTATTCACTGAATTTTATACTTCTGATGTGAATTCCATGCTTTTTTAAAAAAATATAACATATGTGTTATATTGAACATAACAATGAATTCTTCTATTCGTATAATAAAAGACATTTTATTGGCCATAACTGCATTTGGTATATGACCAAAATTTTGTTTTACATGAACATGCATTCATGAACTCCTTTTCTCCATGTAAAAGATAAATTGCAGTACATTTATTGTTGCTCTTCCTTGTTGAATATAGGCAATTTCAATGTTAATATTAAATGTTAGTATTCAGGACTGACGTTGTTGCTCAGTTCTAAAGCATGTTCTTAATCACGTACAAGGTTTCTTCTATAAGTCTGAACAGAAAGTAACTGTAACTCTAAAATGTGAAATAATTAATGTAGAATATATTTCATTCAATTGAAGGAGGAAGAATAAAATCAAAAGAGATATAAGGCTATCACTAAAATGATTCCCTTAGTATTAAACTAAATATTTGTATAACAATGAATAACTGTACAATACACACACATATATATATGTATATATATATATATCCAAAAATATGAATATTCATATCTTGGTATAGCTATAAATAATAAAATCATTTTATGTCCCTTCACTAAATACAAAGCGTTCATCATAAACTCCCCTCTTCTCTGTTCTGGAAAAACTCTATTCATCAATCAAACTTAGCTTGGACATCACTCTTTCCTATTTCCTTCCTGTGCGACTGAGCCACTCTGCCAGAATCAATAATTCCAAGTCCTAATGTCTTAATATTTTACCCTCATTTCATACATCTATTGATACGTTCTTGCATCTATAACCAACTAGAAAAGAAAGGGAAACTTCTCCCTATAGGTCCAGACAGGAAATAGTTCATTCTTTGAAAGTCATATTGCTCAATCTGCAGCTGCTGAGATCTTCCAGTGGTAAGAGATGCAGGCAAACAAAACTTAAGGACATTACTGTTGTCCAGCAACAGGTGGCATCTTGTATTTAGCACACAAGGTGAAGTCCACCCAAGTTCTACTTATCAAAGGCAGAATTCCTGAAAGAATTCGCTTGTTTGTTCTATAGCTTGTCTTATAAGGCCAAAATATGCAAGAAGACACTGAAAATGTGTTAATTTTAATTTAGTTGAATAAATTTACAACTCAAATATCCAGCTGCTAGAAGTCTGCAGCACAGAAACTGAAATGGGTGCTGACCAGTATGCAGCACCTAGTGATGAGTAACTTTTTAATTTTAAATTAATTAAAATCAAATAAAATTCAATTTCACAGTCACACTAATAACCTTTAGAGACCTCAATAGCCATGTATTTCTAATAATCACTGTGTTTAAATGAAGATACAGACTATATCTATCACACCATTAAGGTCTACCAGAGGTGCTGGCTTGGGTGATGCAAATATTAAGACAATCATATTCCCGTTAGCACATAGAGCAGGGTTTAGGACAACAGTCTCAAACATACTACTAGGACAAGAGTTTTCAAAAATACAAAGTTACAATTAGAAGGCACAATACAATTTGTGAGTTATGTAATTAGATATATTTAAACATTATACTGTTTAAAGAAGAATGATTTAAATAGATCCTTATGTAATATGTGCATGTCACAAAATTCATATTACTCAAAATCTATAGCAGATTATCTCGAATTTTAAAGAAGAACTACTGGTCAACAAGGAGCTTATAAAATTACTGGGTAACTTTAAAGAAGAAATTGAAAACATCTCTATGACGTCATTGATTATGTCCTTATAAACATACATAATCACTGAATAGCCTCTTCTTAAAAATATTTAAATCTTAAACATTAGTTAAGGTTCTACAATGACAGAGGCAATGGTATACTATACATACTATATAAGAAGATAATAGAAAGATTGTTAGGAAGATAGATAGATAGATAGATAGATAGATAGATAGATAGATAGATAGATAGATAGATAGATGATTGATAGATGATAGAAAGATACAGATAGATAGATAGATAGATAGATAGATAGATAGATAGATAGATAGATAGATAGATAGATGATTGATAGATGATAGAAAGATATAGATAGATAGATAGATAGATAGATAGATAGATAGATACATACATACATACATACATACATGCATACATACATAGAGAGATAGAGGAGAGATGAGAGAAGAAATTCTTTCAGAAACTGTTGTACACAATGATTATAAAGCTTGGTATTTTCTACAATAGACCATATGTCAGCTACAGATGGGGGAGGCTGGTTTCAGTATAACAATTCCAGAACAAGAAGAGAAGCTGTGTAACAATCTGAAATTGTAGGCCATAGGATATTGACAAGTTCTAAGCAGTGATGCAAATGTCAGGGTTCAAGAGCTAGAAAATCTGTTATTGATGTGCAGGAGCAAAATTCAAGTATTTCAACTCAAAGGAAGAAACAGAACTCACCATTTCTAATTTTTCTCCTATAAAGACCTTCTCCTGAATAGCTAGTGCCTGCTCACAGTAACAAAAGTTGTTTATTAGTACATTCAGTTAAAATATCAATCCTTTAAAAAGCACCTTCACTATGAAATATTGCTTTTGTGGCTAATTGTGAGTATTTTAATCCATTCAAGTTGACATCTGAAGTTAGATAACACATCTCCTACAGATTTTGCTTTCTAGCTTATTTTTTTTTTTCTGTGTTCAAATATGCTCTCACTTTGGTCTCAATAATCTTCTGTTTCCCTACTATATTTTGAGCATTAATTTATTTTCTTCTCATTTATGTGTTAGCTTTCAAAGAAATTAAAGTCTGTCACATATAAATAATTACAAAATCAAGAATGGGCACAAGCAAGTAAGAAAAAAGGAACAAGAGGATGTGTCAATTACACATGAATACCCTGTTCTAAGAATCGTCCTGCAAGGAAAGAAGGAAGAAAAGGCTATGATACTGAAATGTAATCTAATAGAATGGAAAGCAAATTTCCTGAAATCACTCTTGGAACTACAGTCACATTCAAGACTCACATGTTCAAGTGGCTGTGAATGCCTTCCAAGAAATTTAATTTTGAACTGTGCTGAAGAGCGCATAATAAAAATATTTAGGATGGAAAATAAGGACTAATGGACGTACAATATTTTTGTCTGATCAATCAGAATTAATTGGAAGCTGAGATCAGAGATCAATTATTATTACAGCCCAGACCTTAAAAACAAGTTATAATTGCCTGGACATGTGATACAAGTAGTTAAAGAACTATGCAGAAGTATAGTGACCTTCTGATAATGGCTGCTCTTTATTTTTTTTATTTTTTATTTTTTTTTTTGTTTTTTGTTTTTTCGAGAAAGGGTTTCTCTGTGTAGCTTTACGCCTTTCTGGAACTCACTTGGTAGCCCAGGCTAGCCTGGAACTCACAGAGATCCGCCTGGCTCTGCCTCCCGAGTGCTGGGATTAAAGGCGTGTGCCACCACCGCCCGGCTAATAGCTGCTCTTTAATAGTTCTTCTGAGTAAGCTACCTTATATGACAAAGATATTGGTACAGTCACTCTTTGATACTGTTTTTTTTTGTTGCTTTGGTTTGGTTTTTGTGTGTGTTTTGTTTTGTTTGAGATTTAAAAGACTGGTCTGGGAAGTGGTTCTTCCCCCAGCTTTGTAGGTAAGCTTCCATTCCTAGGTTCGTAGGTTCCTAGGTTCCTAGACCACAAATGTATTCCTTAGAGAAGACAATCGCTGACAGCAAAATATTGGTGCTCTTATCTTCCAAACATGAAAACTGAATTTAGCCTGCAACTCAAGTGACCTTAGAAAATGACTCTGACTTCATGAACAGAGAATGTCTTAATCAAGCCTCATCCTGTTTAATGAGCATTTATTTCACAGAGGACATGTGCAGTGCTCAGTAAACAAGGGAAACTATTCCCATACCCACACCTTACAGAATAATTCTGCAAAACTCATATGGTTATGCTGGTATCAGCTTATAGATGCATTGTGATGCAGCAACACTAAGTTAGCACAAGAATATTCCAAAATACTAAAGGAACATGATTCTAAAAATTTACCATTTATTTACCATCATGGGTTTTTGTTTGGTTGGTTGTTTGGTTGATTGTTTTTATTTATATTTATATTTATTTATTTATTTATTTATTTATTTGTTTGTTTGTTTATTTTGGTTATAGAGGAGGTGAGAGATTGAACTCAGATTTTATTTTTTTAAAGCATGACAAAAATAAAAGAATGTGGTATATATTAACAACTAATTGGCTGTCTTGAAATATTTTTCTGTGTAGGGGATAGGGAATAAGAACAATATTAAAAAATTATATTCTTTATTTAAGCTGGACCTTGATTATGCTTAGTTTTCTTGGTTGTTTTATATTAACAGGAAAGATATGAAGCAAGAGAAGAGAAAATATACTGCAGAGAAGAAAATTTAGTTCATTAGATGATTGGACAGAAGACAATGTAGTTCTTTTTTTTTTTTTTTTTTTTAATTTTTATTTTGCAATACAATTCAGTTCTACATATCAGCCACAGATTCCCTTGTTCTCCCCCCTCCCGCCCCCCTCACCTTCCCCCCAGCCCGCCCCCCATTCCAATCTCCTCCAGGGCAAAGCCTTCCCCACAGACTGAGATCAACCTGGTGGACTCAGTCCAGGTAGGTCCAGTCCCCTCCTCCCATGCTGAGCCAAGGGACCCTGCATAGGCCCCAGGTTTCAAACAGCCAACTCATGCAATGAGCACAGGACCCGGTCCCACTGCCTGGATGCCTCCCAAACAGATCAGGCCAATCAGCTGTCTCACCCACTCAGAGGGCCTGATCCAGTTGGTGACCCCTCAGCCATTGGTTCATATTTCATGTGTTTCCGTTTGTTTGGCTATTTGTCTCTGTGCTTTATCCGACCTTGGTCTCAACAATTCTCTCTCATATAAACCCTCCTCATTCTCGCTAATTGGACTCCCAGAGATCCACCTGGGGCCTAGTCATGGATCTCTGCCTCCAGATCCATCAGTAGTTGGATGACAATGTAGTTCTTATTCTAACACCAATACTCAGAAATATATAATATTTTGTGCTGCTTATATTAGGTTCTGTGTTACAGAGAGATGCAAATTCAGGATAGAATTTCTGGGAGCTACCTGGCAGAACAATGGAGCAGTGAAGGTATCCCAGATTTATAAGAACCGAAGTAAGCCTGGAAGATATGAAAAACAAAACAGAAGATAAAGTGGAGAGGTCAACACACAGAAACTCTAGCCCATGACAAAGATATCTATGATATTAATAACCCATAAGTAAGGGAAGGAAGCAACCATGATCATTCAAGTTTAGATTAAAAATTAGAAGGTAAAATGGATAGAGATGGAGAATACTTCAACTAAAAACCTGAATATTTTCCACAATGATGGCAAGAATTAAAATAAGTGAGTAATTAGCTAGCATAGATGGCAGATATGAAATGGTTTTAAGCAAATTATAAAAGTGAACATAACACATGTAGAAGACATTTGCAACTCACTGAGGGAGTGAAATGGTCAAATTGTATTTAATGCAAACTGACATAAATATTTTATTTGAAAGAATTTTATTTTAGTTTGATTTTAAGGCATATAATTTTCTCTGAATTTAAAATTTTGAATCTTTTGCTTTGTTAACTTGCTTAAATGTTATTTTGTTTAAGCAAACATTTAAAAAATCTGTGACATGTAGAATGTATACAGTGGCATGTGGTATAGTCATATCATTGACACACGGCTAGCTTAAGGTGGGTGAAAACAAGAGGTCAGGAGATAGTTATAACTGCTTACTCAGATTACCCATGGACTCATTTAGAGACTAAAGTATATAAATGCAAAAATTCTCAGATTCCAAGAATAGACAAGTATCAATATTATTATCTCCTATAATTCCGTGAACATAGAACAAGTCGGTATCCTAAACACTAATGGAAACCCAAAAATGTTAAGAAACTGATTGCACACTTGTTTGTGATGTTTATTTTCTCCTCTTCCAAAATTTGGAGAGACTGGGAAGTAGCGGGGAATTTCTGCAGCACACTTCTTTAGAATTATTTTTCCAGCATGCCGAAGTCATCATCATTTTTTTTTTTTATGAGCTCAAGATGGCACCTGCAGCCTCTTCTTAGGAGAAGTGTGCCTGTGGTGAAGCTGCTAGCCTCCTGGAAAGCTGCTCTGCAGGGGAGGGCTGGAGACTTGACACTCACTTCACATCTGCTTTGATGTCTTCTCAGTTCGCCGAAGTCTGCATCTCATGTAAATGTGGAGTTCAAATTGCCAACTAGCACTTGTTACCTGAGAATACACATTTCCATGGTTTTGAAATTTGATTGCCTTTTCTGAAGCAACTGCACATTCCAAAGGTTAAAAGGAATGAGAAACACAGAAAAGAAAAAAAAAAAAAAAAAAAAAAAAAAAAAAAACCCACAATCAACCTGTGTACCTGTGTTCCCCAAATTAATCAGCTCCATTCTCTGTTTCAGGTTATAGTTGATGATATCTTTTAGTATTCAATCTCTATCACTTTTCTAGCTAAGAACACTACCCTTTAATAACCTTAGATAGTTAACACAGCAGAAGCGATTTATCCTGTATAATAAGGCTGCAATGATGAGGACGAAACTCAGTTTCTGAGGTTGTTACATCAGCAAACATTCAACAAAACATAAAAATGAAGGCTCAGGAAAGAACTTAGATGGTAGATTGCTCACAGAGGATGCACAGGCCCTGGGTTTGTTCTTCAACATTGCATTTAATGAAGAAAAGAAAATGCAAAAAGTAAAGTAGGCAGAGTGTCTCACTCATAACAGCATGATGAGAGGTAAGTTGTGAAGATAAAAAGTCCAAGGCAAGCATAGACTATGTAGAAGTTCAAGGCCAGCTTGGACTTCATGATACTCTGTTTCAAAAATAACAAATAAATTAGTGAATACATTTTAGCACAGTTCTGCTGATTTCCCTTTTCCATAGTACCAGTTGTAACATTTCAATAATGAAATCATCACTAAAGATTTCAAGGTATGTCCATTATAAGGTCCAAGTTTTAAATTTACCATAAAACCTGACTTCGGGCACTTACATAATCAAACAATTAATTGAGAATACCTGTAAATTTTTCCATATGATCCTCCAATAGTTGTAGCACCATTATTTTTTGTTTTAATCAGATGTTTACCTTTGTCAAAAATAAATTTACTGCATATATTTAAATTTATTGGACTCTATTTTATTAAATTAATTTATCTCTAAATGTGGCTCAAAATTTTGGTTGCATATATATTTTAATTGGTTGATGTAAGTCCTCCATTTCTGACTGTCTTTATCAAATTTATTTGGCAATTGAATATTAATTTTATTTCTATGAAAATTTCATGATAGCTTGTTACCTTTTACATTTAAAGGCTTGTTAGAGCTGAACTAATCTTGTAGGAGCTCATGAACTCTAGATCAACAGCTGTGGAACCTGCATGGGACCGGCCTAGACTCCCTGCATAAGGGAGACGATTGTGTAGCTGGGTCTGTTTGAGTGGCCCCTGGCAGTTTGATTAGGATCTATCCCTGGCACATGAGCTCTTTTTGGAGCCTTTTACCTACTTATGGTAGGACACCTTGCTCAGCCCTGGTGCAGGGGGGAGGAACTTGGTCCTGCCTCCACTGAATGTACCAGGCTTTGCTGACTCCCCATGGGAGGCCTTACCTTTTTGGAGGAGTGGATGAGGAGATTGGGGGGTGGGTCAGGAGAGAGGCTTGGGGGAAGCAGAAGGAGGGATGAGAGGGTGATCTATGGTTGGTATGTAAAATGAATTAAAAAAAAACTTTTTTAAATAAAAAAAGGCTTGTTAGTATGTTGTTTGTGCTTGTTTTTGTTTTTGATTTTTGTTGTTGTATAGCAGGCTTTCTTAGATCACCATTCCCCAAATCATGACACAGAGATTTATTATTAATTATAAATTCTCAGCCTCAGCTTAAGTTTGTTTTTAGTTAGTTTTTTTTAAAACTTAAATTAATCCATTTCTATTAATTGATGTACAGCCCCGAGGCTCACTTATTATAGCAAAAAAAAAAAAAAAAAAAAAAAAAAACCACCAACAAAAAAACCCAGAAAGATCTGCTTGCCTGGACAGTAACCCAAGGTTCCTCTGCAACACTGGGGCATCCTTACTTAGCCTACAGGCCTAGAATATCTGGAACACTTTTCTATGAAGCAGGAATTTTCAAAACTATCCAACTTGTCTTGGCAATGTTCAGCAGTCGCTTTCCTTTGTGTCCTGCAGAATATCTGGCAGATCTTTCTGTGAAGCAGAAATTTTGCAGGACTGTCCCACCTTTTCTTGGCAAAGATCAGCAGTCTTTTTTCCTTTATGTACTGCATTATACAGTATACTGTGAGCAGTCAAGGCAAGGGTAGTTCCTTTCCCAAATGGCTCATTTTGCCACAATGAAAGCAAACTCCATATAGAGGTTCTATGATGCCCATCATCTTCCCTGAAGTAGATTGTGCTTCCAGGAGCACTGTATTGAAAAGCTTTATGTTTAAAAAAAACTCAAATGCCATATTCTGTAGGTATCTGAAGTGTTTGTAGTTCATCTATATATCTAAAATGTATCTGTTTAACCTTGAAAATATACCTAATATGATGAAAAATTTGATTATTATAGACAACTGAGTACTAATCTGTATTTTTTAATTATATATTACATTTTTAATGAGCTGCATAGGTATAATACCTTAAACAAGAGTGGAAACATATACACAGTATAACAAAAATAACTTTAAATTTGTATCAGCATACGAGAATTCATACCAAAGTAAAATATTTTAGATTAATGGTTGTCTTTTATCCTATATTCCTAAATCCCTCCTAAATGATGACAAACATCCATAACCCACCAAACAACCAAAAACCACCCACCCCACTTCTTGGGAATGTGGGCATTGTGTTCTCTAGACCACTTCCTGTTGTCTGGTGACAGCAATCCCAGGGGACATGAGAAAATTGAGACAATTGTCCCTTGGGAAAGCTATTTGTAACATTTATTATTCAGCCTCAGAACTGTTCCCATTCAGAGGGATAAGTATATATGTCATCTGTGTTGTAATTATTCTTGGTTTATTTCTTCATGTCTGTAGCAAAGACTTTCAGGAGGTCATCCCAGATAAAACTTTATCTCTATTAATCTTGAAGGAGTCCACAGGAAGCAAAAGCATAACCCCTCACTCAATGCAATACATTTTCTCAATTCTATTTCAAAGTAAGACATTCTAAAGTATCTACACTGGTATAAATCAGCAGTCTCTTTTATAATCCAGTGCCCTTCACCATCTATCAATAGTTCATGAGAATTCAGAAAATTCAAAGTTAGCACAACACAATATAGGATCCAGACTCCTTGTGTATTTCCCATCTTTATGTAGCTTTTCGCTTTTGTATTACTTTACTCTCTCTTTAAAGACTTTACTCTTTTAAACTATTTAATTTTTCCTGTGACTGTACCCATTTTCTTTTTCTTAAAAGGAAATATTTTTAAACACACTATCAGCTGCTTTAGAGGTTTTTTTTTTTTTTTTTTTTTTTTCTCTTAAGTCTGGACCTGCTTTACTGTGCACCTGCAGTATTCTCTGATCATATGAACCAAACCTTAAACTCACTGTATAGTGGTGCTTGCAAATGAATCTTCCCCACTGGGGCCCATGAGAGCTGAGCTTTGCTTCCAGGAGGTTTGGCTAAGAGCTGCATTTACCTGGGAGCTGCATTTAAACCTCCCCAGCTCTAGGAAGTCAGCAGGCTTCTTTACTTAGCTTGTTTCCACTTAATATGTGGGAACTGTGCCTCTGTATACTGTGAACACTCAGCTATTAGGAAGTCATGTCAGTTTTTTTTTTTTTCCAGCTTTCCCAGACCCTAATGAAAATTATGTGTGCCATGTTGGGCACCACATGTAAGAGGCTTTCTTGGACCACCAACCCCCATATCATGACAAGGAGACTTATTCATTATGAATTCTCAGCCTTAGCTTAGGGTTGTTTCTAGTCAGCTTTTTTTTTTCACTCTTAAATTAACCCATTTCTATTCATCTATGTGCTTGCCCTGAGGCTTGTTTATGTCATCTGTGTACTGTCCATCCAACCTGCTTTCCTGCTTCCTCTGTGTTTGGCTAGCCACTATCTGACTGGCCCCTGGCTGACTAGCTGGTTGGCTCCCCTTTCCTCTTCAACCACCGGCCCTATCTTTCCCTCCTCTGCCTAGCTATTAGACCAGTCGGGTGGTTTAGGCAGGCAAGCTACGACAGCAACACATCTTTAAATAATTAAACAAGTGCAGTATAAACAAAAGCAACACATCTGTACATAGTTAAACAATTATTCTGTAACACAAGCAAATGCAATACATCTTGACATAGTTGAACAAATATTCTATGCCATAACATTTTTTTGTTTGTTTGTTTCAAGAACAGGGTTTCTCTGTGTAGCTATTGTTGTCCTGGAACTTCCTTTGTAGACCAGACTGGCTTCAAATTCACAGAGATCTGCCTGTCTCTGCCTCCCAACCACTGGAATTAAAGGCCTTTGCCACCACTCCTGGTAAAAACAGAATTTTGAAAAAGTATAAAAAGACATCTGGTAGTGTTTTTCCTAAGATTATAGTTTTAGGTGCAGCCACATTCTTAGCAATCTTGGTAATGCTGCCTGATTGTTATAGTTCAGCCATGCCTAGTAAA
Source organism: Peromyscus eremicus (assembly GCF_949786415.1). Taxonomy (NCBI): domain Eukaryota; kingdom Metazoa; phylum Chordata; class Mammalia; order Rodentia; family Cricetidae; genus Peromyscus; species Peromyscus eremicus. Next base: position 51,904,852 of record NC_081426.1, on the reverse strand, counting down.
GATGCACTAAACCTGAGCATCTGGGGACATTTCAGATTCAAACTGAAGAAAAAGCATTTTTAATTTGTTTTAAAATAAATAGACTTATTACTAAGAGATGAGAATATTTAACATATATTTTTCTGATAATATTTCTGGGAATTTGTTTATGCCTATTTTTCCATTTCTGTCATTTCTCAATTTTAATTAACTGGTCATATGAATTTTATAATATTGGTTAGTTCAAGTGATAATGTTTTTTTATACCTGCCCATTTCATCATTTTGATTTAATATATCCACATTTAATGTCTTTTTCTCATATTCATTACAAAAACAAATCTTCTTGTACCTTTCTTTTGTTTTTATTTTAAGCCTAGCAAAGCATTATTAAGCTATAAGTAAAGCACACAAGTATATATACTTTTCAGATGTATTCTCTAAAATATTAATTTACTATTACAGTAATAAAGCATTATTGAAAGAAATTTCCAAATTATGGACACTTTAGAAATTTGTTTTTCTCTTGTTGTTTTTTGCTTCTAAGGGTCTATGTCATTTAAACTACTGACGATTGAAACTGTGATATGATTTTTCTCTGATTAAAAAACATACTAATATTTGTTCAGTGGGCTATGAGCAAATCCTGCTAGATGTGCTCTCCTATAGAGTGTAAAACATATATGGTCCCTTTCATATGTTAGCACTGTTTTGTCATAGGAAAAATGAGGCAAGTGTTCATACTTTGAAAAATCAGAAGATTAGTATATTACCCCAGGTATGACGTCAGGATCAAAGCAACTGGAGAAGGGATAACTGCAAACAAGTGATACACTATACCTGAAGCAGTTCTAAAATATCACTTAAAATATCATTTCAGTTTGTAATTTACAAATCTTTATATATGATATTATATAAAATTCTAATACTGTTATTATTTGTCCTCTATAGAATTATCTCATATATCAAATAATTCCAATATGACACATCAAATACTCATCTCTGGACTTTGTTTTGAAATAGTCCTTCTGTCATTTATTAAAAAACTCAGACATTCATGATCTTGATCTTCCTATAAATTATGTATCTATTCTTACCATGGATAAAACTATATTCAGTGCTAACACAGAGTGGATGAAAATTGAGCTTCATCTTTATTCTTTCTTTAAAATATTTATGATTTTTAGGTACCTATCTATTTACAAAATGCAGTGGTTAATTTACAGGCAATCTTACCTAGACAATAGTATCCTATTATTTATTAAACACTGACATTGCTGTTGCTCTACAGCCATTCATCCTAGATTCATTTCTGTTACTATGATAAAATACTGTGACAAAAAGTAACTTAAGGGAGAAAGGAGTTTATATCAATTCATAATTCCAGGTTACAGTCTGTCCCAGGAAGAAAATTAAGGTGGCAGGAACATGGCATCTCACATCACATCCACAGACAGACAGAGAAAGAAATGAATGCTTTTGCACACTTATTTGCTTCCTTACTTGGGATTAGCCTGATTTGCACTCTCTTGAACACTTCAATACCCCTGGTCTTGTCTACGGAATGAGGCAGCACATAGAGGGCTAGGTCTTACTACATCATTAACTCAATTATTGTAATTCACCCACAGGTATGACCATAGACTAATACAATGTAGACAGTTGTGCAGAGACATTACTTGGATGTTCTAAGTTGTTTCAGTTTCACAGGTAAAACTAATGTGCATTCCATAACAATTGATAAAAAAGAGTCTGTGAATTTGAAGGTGAGCAGGGAGGTTTATATGGAAGGTCTTTGAGGGAGAAATGTTGTGATTATAACATAATCTCAAACCTAATCAAATAAATTTTCAACTCTAATAAAGTTCATTTATAAAAATGAAAAGAAAAAGAATAAAATGACAATCATATCATTTAACACATAGGGTAAATACCTGTAATAGTTGAGATATAATAAATAAGATTATTCTCTGTAAGGCGAGTGAGCTTCATTCAGCAGTTGGAGACCTGAAGATAGACTTACCATGGGAAGAAAACATTTGCTCAAGACTGCAGCATCAAATGTGGCCTAAGGTTCCAGCCTAAGAGCCAGAATCACCAGAGAGGGAAAAATCTGCTGTCAAGCTATGGGGCAAAGCTACAGGGAAGACCTTGAGATTTGTGCTTAATAATAAACTGGGTTAAATGGGTCTTAGAGTTAAAATGACATCTTTTCTAAGGACATTTCTTATAAAAAGTCATATAATATTTGTATCATGCTATGTTTGTTCCATTTAAATTTGCATATTTCTGGAGTAAATTTGTCAGTTCATGAGTAGACCTTTTACAGCTATTGTGGTATTATAACAAGCCCTGTTATAATCATTTAATAGTCAAATTGTGATTTTTATCAATATCTATAACATGTTTCTGAACATACTGCCATTTGTTACCTTCCATTACTTGATAGAATATTTTGGAAATCTTTAATAAATTATTTATATGAAGATATATTATATTCACTGATAATAACCTTCTAGCTGTAATGAGTTCTTCTTGAATAACATGCCTGATTTCCTTTGTATCTTGTAATCACTGAATCACTGGCAAGAAACTTTATTTTCTAGAGTAAGTTTGTGAATAGAAGTTATATATAATATCAATGTCACTTTCTCCTGGAAAAAAAAAAAGAAAAATAGAGTTTACATTTCCTGCAATGGTACTAGGTATTTAATTAAACTTAGTCTACAAGTCCTATCTATGACATCCTCAATGTCAGAACAATAGACAAGTACTATCAACAAGGCTTAGATGATGAATTATTAATTGAGTGAAACAGATATAGCTGGGGAAAGTTAGCAATTTTTCATTTTTCTGATAGAAAAAAAAGCATCAATTTAAAAATTTTCCTGTTAAATCTTGCTTACAAGGCATGCTCATACTATTAGTAATTTAGATTAAATTAACTTCATTATTAAGTTGTTCATTTTTTATATGTTGTGCTTCCTATAAAGAAGGGATTTCAATTATGTGTTTACACATACAAAAGAAAATCATTAAAATGGACCCTCAGATCAATCTGGTTGACATTTCAATAATTAATTACCTCTCTAAGTGGAGATTAAGTGTACAGAGACAACAGGTTACTGACTTCTCATTCTTTTCTAGGTTCACATCTCAATTTCGCATCCTTTTACTGATGTCTTCTTGACCAAAGAGCATTATATTGAATATAAGTACTTTGTAATTCACATTAATGTGATTATAATTTTCTATTTTATGTTTGACCACCCATGTGAAGAGAATGGGCCCATATCACTGCATACCTGCTGTGGATATGCTCTGCATGCTGTGAATGTGTTGCTCTGATTTGGTTGATAAATAAAATGCTGATTGGCCAGTAGCCAGGCAGGAAGTATAGTATAGGTGGGACAAGCAGAGAAGAGAATTCTAGGAAGTGGAAGGCTGAGTCAGGAGAAGCTGCCAGCCGCCACCCCCATGAAAAGTAAGATGTAAAGTACCAGTAAACCACAAGCCATGTGACAACTTATAGATTAATAGAAATTGGTTAATTTAAGATATAAGAACTAGATAGCAAGAAGCCTGCCACAGCCATGCAGTTTATAAGAAATATAAGTCTCTGTGTGTTTACTTGGGTCTGAGTGGCTGCGGGGCACAGTGGGACTGGAGAAATCTCCAGCTACATATACCTGTCTAATCTACTGCTTCTTCATTTCATGGCATACAACTGGTTATGAAGACTGAAGATGGGGAGTTCTTGATTCAATAAACATCTTTCTCTACATGGTGTCCAATGAAATGGGTGAACACACTTCAGCCTATAAACTGTGACATGAGTTGTTGTAGTTTGTTGGAGTATTGGATGTTGTGGGAGGCATAAATATGAAGTAGGAATTCAGTTGACTATGACAAAGCTATACCTGGAAGACGCCAAGTGCCCTTTCAGAGGATAAAGCTAAAATGTAAGGAATCTTGGTGATACTGGCTTTTGAATATTAGCTGTTTCCTGCAATAAATTTTTCATGTACTATTATCACTTTTCCATTCCTAGAACAGTGTGTTTGATCATTCATTGGGCACAATTTCCCCTATACAGTTGGAATGACTGGATAACTTCCCCCAACTGTACTAACAACAGTCACAGTCAAGACCCCTAATTTCAGGCCTTTCTGTAATTATTGTCATTAGCAACATCTGACCAGGATCATCTCCAGTGGAAAGTATTTTATCTGAGATATTTCCCAAACTTCCTAAGAACAGACTATAGTATCCAGACTGTTAGTTCCTGAGGAAGATAAAAATTTGCAATGAGACAACTGCCGAGGCCAGGCAGATGTTAGGTACAAGCCTTGTTCCTTGTTCAAATTAAGCTTAAACCCTCCTTTCTCTATAGCCCAAGTGGTATCTCTAAACTTCCCCTTTAACATTTTACTCAGAACAAGAGGGCTTTTTTTAAATTTTTTTCTTTATTAAGAAATTTTCTGCTCACTCCACATACCACCCACAGATCCCTCCTCCTCCCTCCTTCCCCCCCCCAGCTCTTTCAAGCCACCCCACATCCCCACCTCTCCCAATTCAAGGTCTCCATGGGGAGTCAGCAGAGCCCAGCACACTGAGCCTAGGCAGGTCCAAGCCCCTTCCCACTGCACCAAGGCTGTGCAAGGTGTCACACCACAGGCAACAGATTCCAAAAGCCTGCCCATGAACCAGAAATGGATCTCAATCCCCATGCTTTGCAGCCCCAAAAACAGTTTGAGCCAGACAACCATCTTCTGTATCCAGAGGGCCTAGTTTAGTCCCATGGGGGCTCCACAGACACTGTTCTACAGTTCATGGGCTTCCACTAGTGTAGCTGGTCATTTCTGCACATCTTCCCATCATGATCTTGACATCCACGCCTGCAGAATCCCTCCCTTCTCTCATCGATTGGATTCCCTGAGCTCAGCCTGGTACTTGGCCACGGATCTCTGCATGTGCCTCCATTAGTCACTGGACAAAGGCTGTATGATGACAGCAAGGGTATTTGCTAGACCGGTCACTAGAGTAGACCAGACCAGGCACCTTCTGGACCACTGTCAGCAGTCTAAGGTGGGGTCATCCTTGTGGATTACTGAGAGCCTCCCTAGCACCCTGCCCCTTCCTATTCCTATGATGTCCTCATCTATCATGGTATCTCTCTTCCTGCCCTCCCACTCTGTCCCTGTTCCAGCTCGACCCTCCCATTTCCCTATTTTCTCATCCCCCACTCCTTGCCCTCCGCCACCGCCCCCACACCCTGTCGGCTACTGTAGATCTCATCCACTTCTCCTTCGCTGGGTCATCCATTTGTCCCTCCTAGGGTCTTTCCCTGTTAGCTAGCCTCTATGGAGCTGTGGGTTGCAGTGTGGCCATCCCTTCCCTCACATCTAGTATCCACTTATGATCGAGTACATACTATGTTTGTCCTTTGGAGTCTGGGTTACCTCACTCAGGATGATATTTTCTAGTTCCATCCATTTGCTTGCAAATTTCATGATATCATTTTTCTTTACTGCTGAGTAGTACTCCATTGTGTAAATGTGTCACATTTTCTTTATCCATTCTTCAGTTGAGGGGCATCGAGGTTGTTTCCAGGTTATCAAGAGGGCTTTTACATACCAGATACATCAAGCTGTGACACAGGCAATCTAGCTACTAAGTTCACTTGCCCCACCCTTCCAGAAAACAGCACAGCTGAGATTAGGCTGAGACATATACAGCTCCAAAGGAAAATAAAGTAGCTTTATTTTACCCACTACTGAGTGACATAAAACTAAGATTTTAACTAATCACTTTCAAGAATATAGTTTGAGCACATAAATCCCTTTTCTCAGATCTATTAATTGAATTTGGCCCTAAGTTGATTCTATTCCCCATTAATCACTTCCCTTTCAGATTGTAAATGATAGCTGACAATTATTGCTCTTTGGATGGATCTTATCACCTTTCTGTTTGACCTTGAAAGAATTCAAGCCTGTGTGACCTTGCCTTAGCCAGAGAATTGCTGCTTTGTAGAGGTATATAACTGAAAACTTCAGAGACTTGGGGAGGAACTAGAAGAACAAGATGGAAGAGGAAGAAGAAGAGATGGATGGGGAAGATCTAGATGGGAAAGAACTTAGAGAGAATTAAGATAAAACTTAAAGAGAACAGCAGAAAAATGTAGAGTGAAACCAGGCAAGAAAGGAGCTAAGCATGAGAGCAGAAAAGAAGCAGCGTAGAGAGAGAACTGACTCAGAAGAATAAAGTGAATGGACTAAAGAGTTCCATATATGTAGATTTATTCAAAAATCCCTCAGATTAATTAATTTGCCACTGGAAAAAATCTCTTCGGCAACTCTGGGAAATGGCTATAGAGGAGCTGGATTCCAACAGTCTTTGATACCTTTGATAATTCCATAGGGAGTGCCAGGTCTGTCCAAATTTCAGTGTTGAACATTCTCATCAAGAGGAAATCAGAATTCCTACAAATTTCAGTGTTGAACATCCCCATCAAGAGGAAATCAGAATTCCTACAAATTTCAGTGGTTAACATCCCCATCAAGAGGAAATCAGAATTCCTACAAAATTGAAATTCAGTGGATACTTTTTCAATGTCCTCTTTCAAAATTTTTGCTGCTTTAGTGGATAATCCAGCTGTTACTTGATAATTGAAATTTAAAACCTCTCATTGAAATACATTAATGTTTTCTTCACATTTGTGTCATCTTCTCCTTTTGTCTCTTGTAGATTGTTTAAATTGTAGATGTTACAGATTTTTGAAATTTCCTTCACGTATTTCTCTTGGGAGTGCTGTCTTTTCTTGCTATTAATAAATTAAAGAACATTAACGTGCTTACAGAAGTTTTAATAAATATATAACATCATATTGTCATTTCTTACTGTATTTTTTTTCACAATGAATTCTTAATTTTGATACAAATTCATCATTTTTACTCTGCAGTATGGTTTAGAAAAATGATTGAAACCAAAAAATTCCAACATTTATCAAACAACTGAAGTTGGCAAACCATGAAATCATATATACACAAGCCACACTAAATACATTAAGAAAGTGATATTTATATGAATGTGTGTGTGATAATAATTCAAAAAGAGTTCATCAACGTGAAAGAACATGGAGTATCAGGGGGTTAGAGGAGAGATAAGGATGGGAGAAGTGATGAAAATACTTTAATTAAAATTTTTAATATGAAAAATAAAAAAGTAGCACAGAATTGTATATTAAGCTGAGTTAGTTGTAACTTTGAGCAAACGACTTCTTGACATTTTAGTTATGACTAAATGTAAGCCTTGATCAAGAAAAATATTAAATAATTATGTCACTGTATGATATCTTTTTATATTTCTGTATTTTTGTTTGTCCTATAAAATATGTACTATTAATTACAAAAAAAACCCTGAAATTGGTTTTAGCAACATGTTTATAGCAACATATCTTAGAAGTCAGTGAAACATAGATGTTATTGTAAGGTAAAATCAGGATATTTAACCAATAGGTCAGTGGTTCAGTTCTCAACCTTCCTACTGTTGCCATGCTTTAATATAGTTCCCCATGTTGTAGTGACACCCAACCATAAAATTATTTTGTTGCTACTTCATAACTGCAATTTTGCTAGTATCATAAATTGCGATGTAAATATCACATGCAGGATGACTGATATGCGACCCCCAAAGTGGTTGCGACCCGCAAGTTGAGAACCACTGCACTAAATCTAAATACCCTCTCTTTGTAGCAATGTAATTCTCTCCCTTCCCTTTCTCCCTCTCTCTCCATCCTTACTGCCTTCTCAAATTCTGCTGTCTAGTAGCACTGATCTGTGTTTTCCTTCTACACACACCAGCTGAGACTGTTCCAGTTTATGCTCTTGCCTGGGTGTGTTCTCCAACTTCTGATTGAAACTCCAGACTGCAGCTCAAGCTCCTCTACCCTTTCATCCTTTTAAACAGTTAGTATTTCCACTGACATTCTGCCTCAGACTTCTCCCAGTGCAACCTCTATTAAGTGTCGCTGTTTGTTCATCTCATATTACTCTGTAGAAACCTTTGTTGTTGTTGCTATATATGCCATGTACTCACTGTCCCCCTCAGTAGAAAATCTATTTCTGAAAGGCAAGGATTGTTTTTTTACATTTATTGTTCTATTTTCATATTAAATGAAAATGGAAAGGTTCCATGTGTGGTATCGAATATCTATAATACAAGAACTCTGGTGACTGAGGCAGGGCAATCAGGAGTTCAAACTCTTTAAGTTCAAGGCTAGCCTGAGCCACTGGAGATCTAATATTTTTTTTTAATTTTTTTATTCATTTTATATACCAACCACAGATCCTCCTCTCATCCCCCCTCCCACATACTCACACCCCCAGTCTCTCTCCTGACCCATGCCCACCCTCTCCTCCAAAAGGATAAGGTCTCCCACTAGGAGTCAGTAAAGCATGGTGCATTCAGTTGAGGCAGGAACAAGCACCTCCCCCTTATATCAAAGGTGAACTGGGTGTCCCACTATAGGTAATGTGCTCCTGAAAGCCAGCTCATGCACCAGGGATAGATCCTGATCCCACTGTCAGGGGCCCCTCAAACAGACCCAGCTATACAACTGTCTCCTTTTGCAGAGGGTCTAGTCGGGTCCCAGGCAGGTTCCACAGCTATTGGTCTAAAGTTCTTGAGTTCCCACAAGCTTTGTTCAGGCACCTTCTCCACTATCACTAGTAGTCAAAGCTAGGGTCATGCTTGTGGATTCCTGGGAGTTTCCCTAACACCAGGTTACTCCATAAACCTATAATGTCTCCCTCTATCAAGATATTGCTTTCATTGCTCTCCCACTCTGTCCCTTATGTTCTCATGCCACATCCCCTCCCCCTCTATTGCTCCCCCATAGCCATACTTATGGAGATCTCATCTATTTCCCCTTCCCTCTTAGGGTCCTCTTGTTACCTAGCTCCTCTGGAGCTGTGGGTTGTAATCTGGTTATCCTTTGCTTTATATCTAGTATCCACTTATGAGTGAGTACATACCATGTTTTTCTTTCTGAGTCTGGGTTACCTCACTCAGGGTGATATTTTCTAGTGTCATCCACTTTTCTGCATATTTCATTGTTTTTCACAGCTGAGTAATACTCCATTGTGTATATGTACCACATTTTCTTTATCCATTATTTAGTTGAGGGACATACATAAAAACAAAAAATAGCATATGAAATAAAGACCCTTTAAATACTTATTCCTTGAATAAGTAGATGGTTATTTGGACTTCTGACTGGCTTTTTCTTAATGAGTAATTTAATGTTTATATCTTAACTAGTATAAAAAATACTACAGGTCACTATAGATGTAAATTAATTTTTTATCCTTCTATGACTTCTAAAATCATGAATGTTGTGACTAAAGATTAAAATGTATATTTTAAGTAAACTCAAATTTTATTTAAGTCTTTCCCTTTACTATATATTTTATCCCCACAGAACATATATTTAAATATGCATTTCTAATAACAAGTGTAGTGTGTGTGTGTACAACAATCAAGCTTTTTTTTTATAAATCATAGTTCATACTGGAGGATATATAACAATGGAAATAAGCCAAATAACATTACTTAATGTATGACATATGTTTATGAACAAAAATAATATAAAACATACTAAGTAGTTAACTTACATTTTTCTCTAAAAACTAAGACAGAATTAGCAATCTATTTTTCTTCTAAATAAGATTTCATGTAAATTGGTAATGTGTATATTAGCATACTGTGAAACATTACCACTTGTGATTATAATTAAACTACAGTAGTCAAAATAAAGAGTAAGGTACATTTTATGATAGAACAGCATTGGTGATTTCCAAATTTATTTTTCAATAAATAATATGTGAAATTCAGTAACCTCTAGTGAGTCTCTCAGTTATTAAAAGTAATAATGCCAATTCTGTGAAGCACAGAGTATCAATTTAATATTTCTACCTTTTTATTGATAGTATACATTAAAAATCCAAAGAAACATATTTTGTTCAATGAGGTTGCATTCAAAAGGATTAGAAGACACTTTAACCTGATAGGCAATGGAGACACCAGGACACCTTAATTTTTATGTTGTCAGAGGTGTTTGCAATATTCTACAGAGAAGGCTACTTATATGATGTATAGTTCAAAAGGAAGCATTTTGACTATAGTTTTTAGTTAAGGCATTTGCTATCAAGCCTGAGGGAGTTCTTCTATCTCTGGTATCTACAATGTAGATCACCACATCATTCAAGTTGTTCTCTGCCCTCTACATAGTGTACCATGCATATACAAAACAAATATATATATATATATATATATATATATATATATATATATATATATATATATATATATATACACATTCCTACAAAAAATAAGTGTAGAACATTTTATATGAATGAAACTTTCACATGAAACTATCTAAAGAAAATGACAAAAAATACGCTCGATCAATCCATTCTTTTCCTTAGAACTGTTAAACTGGAACCCACTGTGTCTAGATTTCACTATGTAAGGAGAAAGACCATCAATACAATCTATACCATTCTTTAACTTTCTTATCTGTTTGTTTATTTGAATAACTAACAAATGAATTATATACTCAGTACTCTGAACATTGCAGGCATAGCACTAAACCAACCATACAAGTCTCTCCCTAAGAGTGGAGAGAAAGAATACAAATACTGTAGCACACAGCACATAGTACAGAGCAATAATGCATGCCCAAATTCATACTTCCCAAGTTCTAAGTTCTACCTTCTTATGAGGTATGCCCTGTGATACATTCATCAGGAAGATATGTGCATTTAAATAATAAAGTCAGTCATATGCTCCTGATAATAGATATACCCTGAGTGAATTAGTCACTTGACAGATATTCCTTTATGTCTTATGGTTGCTCAGAGACTACAGAGATCCTGCAGCTCTAAACTGCCATGTTGAACCACTTGGGGGCCTAGAAATAAATTCTACCTTCAGTATTTACTTTCCCATGATGTATGCTTCTATTCAGGAAGTAACTAAGAAAAGTCTGCCTGAATATCTAGAATTCTGGTCTTCTTCAACTAACTCCCTTACTCAAAGTCTACAGATATTATCTGACAATGCTCCCTGAAAGAGCCAGAGACAACTTAACCAAAGAAAAAATGCAAACAAACGAAACTCAAACCTGACATAAGAAGTCCACTTTGTGTTGTTAGCCAGGACTGTCAATAAGAATCAATCCCCAAAATTACAGCCTATTGCTGTTGTAATTATATTATAATCTTAAAAGTAAAACAAAACACCCCACAAGTTAGGGTTCAGAAGATGCGTAGAACTTAAGAGAGATCAATTTGTGATTGTTCGCATACATGTAATTATAAAATTAAAGGTGCCAATTAAAGTTTTTTATAGAATTGCAGAAAATGAAGTTACACTTACTTATTATCAGCTGGGAACTAGAAAAGAGTGAAATGACTGGAAGGGTACTAGAAGAAGATTGTAATATGATAGCAAAGTTGCTATCACGAGAATCCAAGGATACATGCAGTATCAAACGTCAGAGCCTCAGATGTGTTCAACTTACGGTACATATACAGCCTGTATTCCAAAGAATGCTGAATGCAGCCTAACACAAAATCATAAGTGGATTTAAATATTATGATTGTTTTGTGGTATTTTTGCTCTACTATATGGTTCTAGTTTATAACTCTTTATGACAATATTCTGTTACAATGTAGAATCATTATTACAGAGGGTTGAACTAGAATGAGAGATAGGAGAATGCCACTGAATTTATCTTTGGATCATTTACCAGTCCTTCTTAAAACGATCCCTTTCATATTTATTTTAAGACAGATTACAGGTCATTAAACAAAGCATGTGCATTTTTTTCGCAACTACTGGTCTATGGATCAGTCTTTCTGATCGGAGTGTTTTCACTCCCAACACTAAGATCAAATGTAAATGGGACTTGAGATTAATCACTTACTTCTCAGTACTTCAGGGTCCAAAATTTAGACTTGTTTTAATGTTCTCAAATTCAGTTTTGCAAGTACTCAGTTGAATTACACATGTAAAAGTTTATAGGACAATGCCATGTTCATTCCTTCAGGAAAGATGCAATGGAATTCTTAGGTGAATTGTAAAAATTAATTCTGTCAAAAGACATGGATTTAAGTTGTTAAAGGAAGTAAAAATGATAGCACTAAGAGCATAGTAAGATGGCCAATTTTGTAGAATGTAGAGTCACTTTTATCCTTACAGAAAAAGAAACAAAATGAAACAGAAACTTTAAGGCTGGAAAAGTTAACTAATAGAGCTTGAATTGAAACTATTTTAAAGACCAATAAGACTGGCTCATTATCAAACAAACATGTACTCTTTTCCATGCACTAAGCCAAGCATGCTGAGTAAATGAAATTGTGATGCTCCTAAGGAGGGATGAGGTAGGAATGAATTGAGGACTAGACATTTAACTATTTATTGGGAAAAAATGATGTGAAAATGAGGGAAATAAATACATAAAATATTTAAATATTAGCAGATGCTTATGAAAGTAAAGGGTGATAGTATAATAGCACAGGCAGAGATTTGATGATAGTGGTGTGTGTGTGTGTGTGTGTGTGTGTGTGTGTGTGTGTTTAATTGAAAGCTATCATTTTTGCTCCTTTTGTCAAGTTATTTAGGCGAGAAGGATAAGGAGGAAAGGAATTTTAGAGAACAAGAACCCTTGTCACTAATTTCTTGATTTATTCAGAGCTCCTTTCTTTACCTTCGGCTCCTCATATTATATTTTGAGTCATTTTTTTGAGCTGGAAAATAATGAGGACACTTGCTAACCCTTGATATGAGAAAGGTCTTTGGGGATTTCAAGGTTGTATGACTCTGCTATGTTATAATGACAGCTTTTCTAACAGCAGAAGGTCTTGGACAGTATAAATTCCCTTGTCCTTCTTTGGATGACCTTCTGTTCCGAGCGAGTCAGCTCCTCGCACTTCATACTCAATTTTAACTTAGAAACTCTTGTCTCCAGGGAATTTGTCCTTAATTATAAGAAGTGCATTGTTCCTTAAATATTTGCAATCAATTTTTAGATAAAGCTCTGATATCTTCTAATTTTTTAGACTCCGATTTTTTTCTTTCATACAAATATATGTGATTGTAAAGAGCACTTTCTCTTACTTTTTATTACCATAAATTAGCCACCTTTTTCAGTCTTCAGTCAAGGATTCTTCCTCCTTTCAGTACTGTATGACAAAAAAGGTGACTATGGTAAGATCAAATGCACATATGGTGGGGGTAGGCTGGGGTATGTGGTGATTATCTTTCAATTTCATAAGAATAACAAACATCAACAAAGAAAAAATGCCAGTATGTTACAGTAAATGATGAGAGTAATTAATTGATAAAGAACCAAGGGTTTTAAGATGAAAGGCCTTACATGATATATTAAGGTCAAATGCATTAGTTTTCATCTGGTTTTGTATTTCTTTGCAGTATTTATTTTCTGTTCTGTGTGTATGTATGTGACTTTGTGTATTATGTATGCAGTTTTTCATGGATGTGCATGCCTATGTGTGTGACTGTGATTTCATATATATGTCCACCCTTGTAGAGCACAGAGATGATCATGTTTTCTTTTTTTACATCACTTCTCCACTATGTTATTTGAGAAAACTTCTCACTGAACCCGGGGCTCAATTATTGACTAGGCTGGTTTGTCAATGAGCTCAGTGATCCATCCATCTCTGCCCACCACACTACTCCACAACAATATGGTCCAGCCCCTTTATTTATGTACTAGGGATCCCAAATCAGGTCTTCAAGTTTTGTGTAGCAAGTACATTATGGACTGAGTCATTTTCCCAAACCACTAGAATTTTTCTTATTGTTTCACTTATTTTTTCTCTATTTATTTAATTTTTTTCAGAAAATATATTTTTATTATGTATTCCCCTATTCCAACTCTTTTTAGTACCTTCCCATTTCCACACCCATCCAATCTTGTGTTCTTTTTCTCTCTTTCTCAAGAAATGGAAACAAAAATAATAACAAGAAATACAAAACACAAAACAATTAAAAGACCAATAGGAAAAAAGGAAACAAAACAAACCAAAACCAAAACTCCACAAAAATACCTTTGAATTTGATGTGTGTTGAGTAACATACTACTGAATAAGGGTCCTGCCCTGTAGAAAAGTTTCTGGCTCTCTCAGCCCACATCAGAGACACTTTTTCTTGCAGCAGGTGGGAATTAACACAGAGACCTACCCCTGGACAATGTGCACAGATGGAGAGAATTTGAAATATTCAGTCTTAAAGAGCTGTAATCATCAAAACCCTGTTATCAAGGCTCAGGGATCTATGTGGATAAGAAGGCAAAATGATTGGAAGAGCCAGAGGTGATGTATGTTTCACTTGGTTTGGACTCAGTGAAATTACATTCAGTGGATGTCTGTTGCCTCCTGATTTAATTGTTTAAATAACCTTCTGATTTATGCTCCAATATATTGACCTGCTCCCATCATCTGGGAATAAGTTGCATACAGTCACTTGATACTTTGCTGATTGGTTTAATTATTCATTCAGCCTGCCTTTTGTGAGGGAATACTATATCCAGAGGGTTGATACCGACAATAGAAAGTAAATTTCTTCAAGGAATTTGCAAGTTGGGAGTTGCATGCTTCACTAGACTCAGTCTTCATTACTTTGCTTATATTTAAATAATCCCTTTGGAGTGCAGTTTAGCACTAATATTATACTGATATTGATCATCTGTGATTCTGAGTTTCTATCTTTTTTTTTTTTTTTTTTTTTTTTTTTTTTTTGGTTTTTCGAGACAGGGTTTCTCTGCGTAGCTTTGCTCCTTTCCTGGAACTCACTTGGTAGCCCAGGCTGGCCTCGAACTCACAGAGATCCGCCTGGCTCTGCCTCCCGAGTGCTGGGATTAAAGGCGTGCACCACCACTGCCCGGCCTGAGTTTCTATCTTACATTGACTCCTAATTCATCTGGGCAATTATTTTGCCTTAAATTTATCTTATTCTCTCTCTTGCTCTAACCTTCTTTCCATACCCACACTTTCCCCTTCTCACTCTTCATTATCAATTCAAGTGTCACCTTCATTCTTGAAATTTCCCTCACCATATTATTCTGAATCTTTTAAAAATAAAATATAGTAACAATCTACTAGATATCTTACTGTTATGAGGTTAATGCCTATCCACACAGCTATAATCTTTGCAGAGGTGATTTTTTTTTAGCATAATTACATCTTTCCCTCTGTCTCCCCCCCTTGGCTTTCTCATGTACACCCCCTCCATTGCTTATTTTTAAATCAATGGTCTCTTTGATTTTAATTGTAAATATAGACATACACCCTGCTCACTTCACAGAAAGCTACTTGTATTGTTTGTCTTTGGGAATGATTATTTGGTATTGGATAACGAGTTGATGTGCTCTTCCCAGGAGAAGACTGTCTTTTTATATGCACAAAAAGAGTTAGTGTTTTTGAGTTTAAGAGAAAAAAATATACTGTAGTTCAGGAAAACATCCAGACAGCCACCAGGAATAGATGAAGAAAGAGACATGTCTTTTAGGTAAGTTGTAGAACAGAAATGAATAGCATATTAAGAAAAGGAAATTCATCCTGAGAAAGGAGTTGGGCTACTAAGCTGAGGAAAAAGCCTACAAAACCCAGATTATCTTTGAAATACTTGAAACTAAGTATTTAGACATTTAGTAGCTATTTACTATGCATTTACAACGTGTTGAAAACTGACCTAAAAATCTGTTGTAAAATGAACCTGTAGCGAAATAGACATGAGAGGCCACTGTCCTTATGGAGCTACTATTACTGAACAAAAACAAACTAAAACAAGAAATAAACCATGTAATCCCAAGTATTAAAGATTTAATATTAAAGATTCTTAAAATTTGATCATGTTTATTTTACTCTTATATTTACTATTACTTGGGATTACATGAAATATGAACCAATGGCTGAGGGGTCACCAACTGGATCAGGCCCTCTGAGTGGGTGAGACAGTTGATTGGCCTGATCTGTTTGGGAGGCATCCAGGCAGTGGGACCGGGTCCTGTGCTCATTGCATGAGTTGGCTGTTTGAAACCTGGGGCCTATGCAGGGTCCCTTGGCTCAGCATGGGAGGAGGGGACTGGACCTACCTGGACTGAGTCCACCAGGTTGATCTCAGTCTGTGGGGAAGGCTTTGCCCTGGAGGAGATTGGAATGGGGGGCGGGCTGGGGGGAAGGTGAGGGGGGCGGGAGGGGGGAGAACAAGGGAATCTGTGGCTGATATGTAGAACTGAATTGTATTGCAAAATAAAAATTAAAAAAAAAAAAAAGAATCTTTAATATGATCATTATGCTAACCATCTGAAATTCTCCTTTGTCTGTGTGTGTGTGTGTATGTTGTGTATTTCTGTTAACAAATGTGTTTGTATTTTTAATATTTATTCACTCTGTCCTTTCTAGATTTAAAGTCCCTCATGACAGGGATCTGTATGAAGTAACTAATAAATCATTTTTTGTTTCATAGTAATCCTCTTGTGGCTGCAACGCTTCTTTATACTAAACATACCTCAATTGAATGTGTATTCAATTTTTTACATTCAATGCTATCATTCATCTAATTAAAAACTTTATTTGTTAAAATAAATGTGGTATTATAAATTTGCATATATTAAATATTTATTTAATATATTTAATATATTACAGAGTAATATCATTTTTCCATAAAACCACAACATCAAGGTCAGCAAAGGGGCATGGAAAACAGAACTAAGGACAGCCATGTAACATTTAGGTTAATAGCACAATTTTTGCTTAGGAACATAGTACAACTATCTTCCCATATATCTTTGATGATCATAATTTAAGACATTCTATTCTATGGAAAAACCAAACACATGTATTCAATTCCTACTTATCTTAGGTCTTGTAAGTTTGAAGCAAAATCTAAAGTAACTATTTCTCTTCTAATGCCCAATAAATTTAGTTGAAATTTAAAAAGGTAACATTTTTAGAAATCAAGCCATTGTGGCGCTTCTTTGTTAACACCTGAGCTTTATTTGTGGTTTGAGTAGACTTCACAGTTACTTACTAATGGAGTTCTCTGTTAAATCAGTCTCTAGATCTGTAGGATCTGGCAAAAGCATTGACTTCATTGTAAGTGATCATATAAGCATTCCAAAACACATTAATTTTTTTTTTAATGTTGTGCTTCCCATTGCTTTGACCTTGAAAATTATGCGGGAAGATGAATGGAGCAAGTAATTATGTTTGAAAGCCAGTAAGAGAACAGAAAAAAAATTTTAACCTTTCAGCTGTTGAAGAAGCACTTCAAATGCCTTCAATACAGTCTTGACCTTCACAAAACAAATGCTCATTATTATTCAGTAGAAATAAGAATCTCTTTGGATAAAGGGAAACTGTAAGTTACAACACTGTAAACTACAATCTATTCACATCTTATGGAATCATATTCAGGTTAATTAGTCCTAATAACTTAGTAAAGAGGTAAGCGTCATATCTGTGTTCAAGATGAGGGAAATGAAGTCCAAGAAAGCATAGATACCTGCCAGAGAAGGGATATATAAGAGAGTGGACAATACTTAGATTCAGACTTAGGTGGATCCCTGGATTTAAATGTTCATTCTTCTTTGACAGAATATTTTACTTCTTACGTTGTCTAGAATCTACCTTGCTTACCATGGATATTAATTATCCCTGGCTTCAGATCATGTGCATGGCCAGGACACTGCCCCACCCCCGTCCTCATTGCTGCAATCCAAACCTTAATTGACTCAAAACCCATCTCTTCCCGGGTAAGCCTTTCATAAATGCTGGCTTACTTCACGCATTTACTTGTCTATTTTTGTATGTGTTGTGAGTATATGTATGAAGGCACATGTACCCATATGTGACAGCCAGAGACAGATCAGACGTCTTGCTCAACTACTCTTCACCTTGGTTTTTCAAACTGAGACCTCATTAAACCTGGAACTCAATAATTCAGCTAGACTGACAGGCTAACACATGCCAAGCACCACCCTAGCTCTTCGATTATAAGAATGTAGCATGCCAAATGACATTTTTATGGGTATTGAGAATCAGAGCTAAAGTCCCCATGATTGTTCAGAAATTACGCTACTGACCAAGCCTTATACTCAGCTTCCTTGCCTTCTGAATTCCCAGAATATGTATATATAAGATATTTCAAAATATTCATTGTCATTCTATTAGTCAATAAGAGTGATGTTGACCACTAGGTTTATAAATTCCTCTCGAAATTTTAAAAATGAAAAGTTCAGCTTTTCCATACCATCATAAGTACTGAATAGTGTGCCTTAAAAAATTGTGTGTAGGAGATACACCCCACTACATGAAATAATGTGCAATCACTTAATTAATTTTTTTTTTCGGTTTTTCGAGACAGGGTTTCTCTGTGTAGCTTTGCGCCTTTCCTGGAACTCACTTGGTAGCCCAGGCTGGCCTCGAACTCACAGAGATCCGCCTGGCTCTGCCTCCCGAGTGCTGGGATTAAAGGCGCACTTAATTAATTTAACTCATTCATTTGGTGCTTTTCAAAAACCAAATATATAATCTTTTATGTTAGTAGGTACTTTAAAGGAGAAAACTTGGGCTGTGGAAATTCCTCAGTCCCAAGTCAGCCTGCCATGTAACTTGAATACCTGAGTTTAGTTCACACCACTCTAATAGAAAGCTGGTGTGGTGCACACACTTGTGATTACAGAACTGAGGAGACAAAGAGAGGCAGATTCTTTCAGTTTCTGGCTGGCCAGCCTATCTTATGTGGTTCTGGGCTGGTGTCTCAACAAGGAAGGTAGATTTATGATTTCTCATCCTCCAGTGGATGGCTCCACAATAACACACATACAGGAAGCACCTTTAAGATTTGATTGATTATAACAAAAAGTAATAATAAGAGGGAGAGGGGACATTGACAACAAAGAAGGTTGCATGAAACTGGAAGGGGAACAAACTGAGAGCTATGGGGAAGTGGAAAGGGGAAATGGTGAATAGATATGATCATACTGTATTGTACATATGGATATAATTCTCAAGGAATTAAAAAATCATAATAAAAAAGAATTGAACCAAGGCTTGGAAGGGAATTAGAAACAGATACTTTCAGAACATAATCTATTAGTCTTCAGTGTCTTCAGTAAGATGTTTTGCAACGTATCGTAAGGGGCCAGGGATCTTAAGTGGATTTTCACTATGTATATATGTTTTCCCTTTTGTCCTTCAGCAAATCTTGTGTGTGTGTGCGCGTGCGTGTGTGTGTGTGCGCGTGTGTGCGTGTGTGTGTGTTTATCTTTGAAGCACTCCTGAGGGGCTAGTTACACCAAGATAGAACATTCTCCTACAGATTGCTTCAGTCCTTTAGAAGAATGAAACAAAACTACAGAAAATAAAAAGGAAAAGAAAAGAAAAAATCAAATGTGAAAAAATAATAGTAGTCAATTATCAACAATTCACAGATACTTATAAATCCTGGTAAATAGTAATTTCTAACTAAAAATGAAAGCCATACCCAGTGGGAGAGATTGTTAGATTTATTATATTTGCATTGGCAAGATAATGGTTGATTGTCAGAACGGAAGTCAGTGTACATTTCCAATTTTAATAGTTTCTTCCTATTTGTAAAATTTCCATGAATTGAAATTTAATGGATATATTTTTGTACCCTTTCAGTATAAACACATATATATTTATGGCCATCATATATAATATATATATATATATATATATGGAAAAATGGAGTATTTTCAACCATTATAAAAGAAAAAAATTCTATCAATTATATGAACATGAGTTAATTTGAAGGTTAATAAGCAATTGAAGTAAGTCAGACACACAATTGCAAGTGCTTTATGATCTCATGTCTATATCAACTTAAAAATAATAATAATAAAATGCTGTGGATATCGCTCTATATAAATAAAGCACTGATTGGCCAGTGACCAGGCAGGATGTATAGGCGGGACAAGGAGAGAAGAGATTTGAGGGAGGAGGAAGGAAAGGGAGACCGGCTGGAGCCACAGCCAAGACAAGGAAGATGTAAAGTACCAGTAAGCCACGAGCCACGTGGCAAAGTAAAGATTAATAGAAATGGACTCAATATAAGAGTGAGAGCTAGACAATGATAGGCCTGAGCTAATGGCCAAGCAGTTTAAATAATGTAAGAGTCTGTGTGTTTATTTTGTAAGTGGGCTCCAGGACTGGCAGGACTTGGCGGTGGGAGCTGGAGAAAAATTCTCCAGCTACAATAAAAGACAAATTGAGAAATCCAGAAAAAAGAACAGTGCTATCAGTAGTTAAAGATGGAAATAATGAGAAACAGAGGTGTTAATCAAATTGTACAAACTTTCCAACATATAATGAATCATATTATAACAAATACAAAACATATGAATATATATTATTTGCAGTACATCACTGTTAACTGATATTTCTTAAGACAGTAGGATTTAAACATCCTGATAAGTATGTTTCTAAAAATCCTTAAGGAATCACACTATTTTTGATTTATCTAAAATTACAAATACTCTGTGTAACTACATGTATATACATATACAGTTTAAAGGAAATTTTCCCAAATGGGCTGGCATTTGTCCCTCCAAGAGCTATAGACTAAATCATCAAATTCCAAAAGGGAGATCTGAAAAACACCCTTTCTTTGTTGTAGGTCAAGGGATGCCAAGAGACTGCCAAATCAACATAGGCCATGCCTGTTTCCCTTGATTGTCAACCCCCTCTGAATGTGAATTAGTGGTACTCATATCTTGGATGTAACCAACAAATATCTTATTGGAATTAAAGTGCTTTCAACAGAAGGAAATAATGCCTGTTACTACAAAACCAGCCAGATTCCTGGGACTACTAGAACATGGATCTTAGAGGAGAATCTACTATCACAACTTTGATAAGCCAGCATAATTCCTAGATGCATTCTAAATACTCATACTTAAAGCCACAGATATGTCTAGCTGTCAACTCATCAAAAAGCTTATATTAAAAGCAGATGGAGATCATTACATAAAACCACAATTGGTCAAAATGCAGAGAGCAACTGATCATTTGGTGTCCCACTGAAATGGATACATTTACAGCACAACTCCCACACCTTAGTCTCTGGGAGCATCATGCAAATAGGAGGCAGAAAGATTGTAGGAACCAGAGGACCAGAAAATGTACTGCAAGATTATGTCTCATAGAAATGGCAGGGAAGCTCCACGTATGAGCACTCAACATTGTGGCTACGTAAACATGACCTAACCAAGGATAACACTAATGTCCATGAAAATATGGAGGAGAAAAAGCCAGAATTAATAATACACTTTGATATTCCTTGAGACTTAAGTCTGCTATTCTCTCTGCCTGGTTGTTTAATCTACCTTTTAAAGAACAATGTAACACCAATCTTACTTACTTTGGATTCCACATGTAATCAGTTTTCCCACCCTCAGCTAATGTACCATATCTTAAGTTATGCATTCTTCTAGTTCTTTTACCCAGAAGCAATACATGTATGTTTGCCTGTGTGTTGTGATGTTCATTTCTGAAAACAGCAAAGATAAGTTGAAATCAACCTCATCAAATGAATATATGCTATAAATGTTCAGCACAACGCATGCTTCTTGCTTGATAACAATAATATTTATAATAATATTTCTTATCTGTGATAGTTGGAGTCAGTTTGAGTCAGTGACTTGATCCCTTGTAAAATTCTGTTAAAGATTTCTGTAAAGTATATGTCATTTCTTCCCCATGTAATGCTTGTTGTATTATCCAATAATAGAGAGACCAAAGTGCTTTGTTAGATATAGGCACAAACCACAAAGACAGGGACAGACAGATTCACAGTATTGAATTCATAGGTGAAAGCAAAAAGTTAGTAGGATATAATTTTTTAAAAATTATCAAAAAATTTTTCCATAGCAACCTATATATATGAAGGTACAAGGTACAGTGAGACTGAAGATACAGGGAGATGGGGATGGACTTGAAATTTTGAAATTATTTTATTTTATTTTATTTTGCAGTACAATTCAGTTCTACATATCAGCCACGGATTCCCTTGTTCTCCCCCCTTCGGCCACCTTCACCTTCCCCCCAGCCCACCCCCCATTCCCACCTCCTCCAGGGCAAAGCCTCCCCTGAGGACTGAGATCAACCTGGTAGATTCAGTCCAGGCAGGTCCAGTCCCCTCCTCCCAGGCCGAGCTAAGCGACCCTGCATAGGCCCCAAGTTTCAAACAGCCAACTCATGCAATGAGCACAGGACCTGGTCCCACTGCTTGGGTGCTTCCCAAACAGATCGAGCCAATCAACTGTCTCACCCATTCAGAGAGCCTGATCCAGTTGGTGACCCCTCAACCATTGGTTCATAGTTCATGTGTTTTCATTCGTTTGGCTGTTTGTCCCTGTGCATTATCCAACCTTGGTCTTAACAATTCTCACTCATATACCCTCCTCATTCTCACTAATTGGACTCCCAGAGCTCCACCCAGGGCCTAGCCATGGATCTCTGCATCCAGATCCCTCAGTAGTTGAATGGAGTTTCTAGCACGACAATTAGGGTGTTTGGCCATCCCATCACCATTGTAGGTCAGTTCGGGCTGTCTCTCGACCATTGCCAGCAGTCTGTTGTGGGGGTATCTTTGTGGATTTCTGTGGGCTTCTCTAGTACTTTGCTTCTTCCTATTATCATGTTATCTATCACTTTCAAATTAATGTTCCCAATATTTCAAAAGGCATATATTACATAATTTTTGAAATTTTTATTGAAAATAGACTCTACTTTCACATAATGCATCCTAACCACAGTTTCCCCTCACCCCACTCCTCCCATCTCCCCTGCACTTACACATATTACATGAATTTTACAAGATATATGTATTAGTTTTTCATCCCTGTAACCAAATATTTGATGAGAAGGAAGGATTTATTTCATCACCCAGTTTTAGCTGGTGTTCATACTGGTAGTGATGGTGTGATGGATTACAGAGCTTGGGTCTCTTTACATCTCATTGGATCAGAAGCAGAAATCTTCAGCATGGAAAAGGACAGGATACTACCATCCCTGTCATACATCTACCAATAAGATGTCATGTCCAGTGGACCCATAGCTTCCCAAATCAGTGACAACAGCATGGGACCAAGAATTCAAGCAGTGAGCCTATGGGACACATTTCATATCCATGCCATTGTAAGGTGTCATCAAGGTAAAATATTAAGCAATTTTACATTAACCTCTGCTTCTCTTAGATATCTTTTTAGAAAAGGAAATGAAGTGAGTTACAAATCAATAAGAAAACAACTAAAATGAGAATGAGGCAAATATCATTTTTTTTTTCTGTAAGAAAAGCAGATCCCATGAACAAATCCATTCCCCCTGGCAAATGTTTAAGGGCAGAGTGAACAAACAACACAATTACAGAGTGCCTGGTCTGACTTTTGCAAACAAGAAGAAAGAGGCCCCTGAGCAGGGATGGCTGAATGGAAGGATGCTGGTCAAACAGCTTCTGCTCTTGGCTTTCTAAATACTTTATGACAATTGACTCTGTGTGCTTTGTAATTGGGCCTGATAGTTCTGTAATTACTTTGTCTCAACAAACACTGTAATTGTGAATAGGTTTTATTTTGTCAGTTGTGTTTTTCTTTCCAGCTCTTCCTTTGGGCTCCTGTGGCTACAGCAACTTGATGAAAATGTGTTTGTCGGGAGGAATGTACCCTAGATTGTTTATCTTCCTTATGTCTGGTTCAGTCAGCTCTGCTGCATAAGCATTGTTGCTCATCCTTCAGCTCCCCAGGAACACAATTAATGCCTGCACTGAATTCACCTCTCCTACCTAGCAATTGGAGATTAATGTTATTGTGAGCCTGTGTCAACTCTTCCTGGAAAAGATGGCTCAACCAAAAGACAGAGAAAGTCTTTAGAGACAAGACGAGGGCCTGGCTTTCCCTTGTTTGAAGCTTGTTAGATCAGCATGATTTATGTAACTGCTCAGGCTACGCCATTTGTTCTGTGTATATGCTTTATGCCTCTGTTGAAACTAATGTATAATGATTCTGTGTATTTCAACCCTACTTCTGATACCTCCAATAGAACACTACCGCCCACCTCACCTCTGCCTATCATTAGGGTGACTTAACCCTCCCAGCAGGCACACTCCTAGTCTAGGCACCAGAGCATGTACATTCAGTGATTTGTAAACAACAAAGCAAATGAAGAAATGCAAGCTTGAGACTGACTGCTCACAGCAGTAATTCAGCATTGGATCTGAACCAGGCTGAACCCACACATTTCTATGCCACAACCTATGCCAGGGTAAAAGAATTCACTGACTGTCCAAAATACCTACAAAATAAACTGTGTTTCTGTGATTGGACCATAATAAAGCACAGATAACTGTTCCAAATACAGGAGAGTTCCTTAAAATTCTGATTGTCTGTAATTATCCAATGTGCACTTAACATTTATCTATAACAGTATAAAATTGACTGGTTTCAAGTTACACAGAAGTGTATGTTTAGTTTTTTTCATTTGTTTAGTTTGGTTTTGTTTAATTTTATTTCGAGGCTGTTGAATTTTGGTTAACATTTTCCTAAGCAATAAGCAGAAAAATATTTATCGAGCAACTTAGCCAAATTCAAACACTAATTCATTGAAAATACAATACAACCATGGCATTTGAATTAAACAAATTGATAAACATCTTTGATATTTATTTCCACAAATAATTCTATGGATAAATTTTTCAAGAAATGCTGACATGATTTTCAGTGACCCCCTTGATATCCTTGCAATTCCAAAGTATATTGAATGTACACTTTTATTATAATTCTAGAACAAAATCAATGTTATTTAATGTGTATATGAAGAATTTTCATCTATCTTACCAAGTTCAAAATGTTCTTTTTGCTTATGCTAGAAATTAAATATAATTGCAGTGAACAAAGAAACGTGTCTTCCCATGTTTCTTACTTGATTAGAATAACTGTTGTTATTGGTATTTTACTCTTTTTTGAAGGGCCCACCACCCAGCTCCCAAATAGATCATACATGGAGGCTTATTTTTAATTATGAATGCCTGGCCTTAAGTAGCTTGTTTCTTGCCTGTTCTTCTTAACTTACCCTGACTATCTTTTGCCTGTGGGCTTTTCCCCTTTCTCTTACTTACATAAATCTTACTCTTACTCCATGGTTTGCTGGCCTTGTAGCTGGGTGGCTGGCCCCTGATGTCCTCCCCTTCTCTGGCTTCTTCTCCTTTTCTGGCTGCTCCTAGATCTTAGCTCCCTCCTCCCAGTTTTCTCCTATATATATACTCTCTGCCTTCCAGGCCCGCCTATCCTTTCTCCTGCCTTCCTATTGGCCAGTTCTTTATTAAACCATCAGGTGTTTTACACAGGCACAGTAACAGAGCTTCACGGAGTTAAACAAATGCAACATAAATAAAAGTAGCACTCCTTAAAACATTATTCTACTATATAACACAGGGTGTAACAACTTCATATGCCCCTTGTTCTTAGTGTTACTACTTTAATCCTCTGCTCTTCTTGACACAAAGATTGGCTTGGTTTATTTAAGAGCAATAGAACAAACCCAGATATGGTCATGCATGCCTATAATCCCAGTACTGTGTGGCCAAGGCAAGATGACTTCTGTGAGTTCAAAGCTATTCTGTGACAGCGAAATCCAGCCCAGCCAGTGCTACA
The DNA here is from genome assembly GCF_949786415.1 of Peromyscus eremicus. Taxonomy (NCBI): domain Eukaryota; kingdom Metazoa; phylum Chordata; class Mammalia; order Rodentia; family Cricetidae; genus Peromyscus; species Peromyscus eremicus. The sequence goes on along the minus strand of NC_081426.1, from coordinate 51,879,109 downwards.
TAGTAAGGTGTTGTGTCCATAAGTAAATAAAGAAACAAAAAGTCAAATAAACAAGGAAATAGAAACACAGAAGACCAATGAAATAAACAGAATTTACCAGGATAAGATAATTTATTTGACCTAAATGCCTGGGTTATATTAATACTGGTACAAGGAAATAGCATCCTGGAAAATGAGAACTAAATATAAATTGAAAAGGGCACACTCTTGACAGTTTGGAGAGTTTAGTTGAAATAAATTCTAGCGTCATTACTGTGATTCATGTTTTTATTATGAAATCCAGACATGTTAGGAATCAGCATAAAGGTTGTTCTCCACAGCTAACAAATCCCCAGCCCCTGGGATCATTGACCAGAAAAATCAAGTCAGGATTTACCATATGTCACAGATGTAGCCATGGACTTGAACACAACAGGTTTCTGATTATAAATCTCTGGTGCTATAAGATGTGAGGTTATTACTCTAGTGAGGGGAATGGATAACAGGGTGTTTGGTATGGTTGGTCTGGATTTAATAGAGCATAGAAATTTACCCTAAAGAGAGATGTTCTCAAGATACAAGAACTATTGCAGAAAAAAATTTCCAGGAGTCAGTTTTTGATGATTCTGGAAAGAAAAGTAATAAATGGAAAGGTTTAATAGAAATACACTTTTATGTGGTAAAAATGAAAAGACTTTTTTATTTTTATTTGGTTAATTTTAAATTTTCTGAATCAATTTTAATTTACTAGTGCAGTTACATCATACCATACTCCAGTGATTACATAAATCTAATAGATTAAATTTCAGATTAAATTTCTCTTACCTTTGAAACATTCCTTCCTTTTTAACCTTTGACAATAGATGTGTTTTTCTCAGTGAGTCTAACGGCTGATATGGTCAGCAGTGCAGTGGACAACTGGTATCTCTCGGGATCCAATAGATGAAGTGATTATCTTGGTAATGTTTATGTACACTAAGTTGTACTAAAATTCAATATTCACTTTTAGCATTTTGGGGGTGCAAGGAAGGATCATTAGAACTGAAATGCATCAAGACAAAACCAATGCATTCCATTCAATGTCTACTTAAAGAAACGGTCTCAGCCTGAAGTACTTCTTCATACCATCTTCCCCCGGACTGTCTACATGTTGTTTCCAATATGGTAGAGGTGTACTGGAGAGTTACTAAAAATAATCTCTTAAAAATAACAGTGTTGTACTTGTTTTACAAGTGGAAATATGGAAAGAGTAAAGGAGTTCTTTAATCACATGACTATAAATCAGAAAAGCCAACATGTGAGGCCCAATCTTCAGGCTCATGATTCTGGTGGTAAGTAGCATTCAGCAACTATACCTTGAAATATGCCTGATACAAAAATTTGACAGACTTCACTTGCATGAGAAGCCATGATCTCATTCATCACTGATGGTCAGCAATAAGAAGATTGTTGGTAGACATGTCACAAACTTAAAAGCAGAAGATTCTGCACTAGTTCACAGGTAACTAATATATATATATATATATATATATATATATATATATATATATAATTTTATATATATAATATATAAAAATAAAAGGACACAGGTTTTCTGAAATGGTGATGGAAACAGATAAGCTGCTGAAGTGAAAAAAAATGGGAATTTTGAAGTGAGCAAGTTAGAGTGAATGTATAATCTTGCTTTATGTGGAGACATATCCCTGCCACTTCACTTAAGGGTAAATACAGGTGCACAGCTCAGGGAGCTGACTAGGAGATCACCCCTAAAAACACAGGTTTAGCTTAACATAATTAACTTTTCCTTCTAGAATTTCTGCCCCTTGGTACAGTCCTATGAACCACTATGAGGTTTAACTGGGTCAGACAACATTTTTGACTCAGAAGGATGTAACTGTTCAAGTTTTCATTCTGTCTGCCTTTTTCTTTCTCATACTGGCCAGGGTCAAAGTACTTTTTCCCATAGTACCTTGGACTTCCTTATTCTCTAAAGTTCCCCTTTCTGCCATTTCTCTGATCTCCCTGCTGCTGTATATCAAATAGCATGATTTTTTTTCCTTTATTTTTTTTCATATTTTCATTCTCTGGGGCAGCTATGAGATTTACAACTTGCTTGCCTGGAGTTTTTGTTTTACATCCTGTCAGTAAAGGCTTTCTTAGTCTTCCCCAAAGCTTCCTGCACTGTCTGCCATGTGGCTGCTTGCTACCCAGTCAGTGCCTGACCTCCATGCCTGTGTCTCTTCTCCACTCTCCTCAACAGTGCAGTGTAACCATAAGAAATTGTCCTCTTTTGTTTTCATTATTGAGACTAATAACCTCAACAAGGAGCCCTAGTTTCTTTGGATTCATATGATGGATCCATCAGATACTCTTAGATTTCAGATAGCACTTCTTTCTTGCCTTTTAATTATTTAATCAGCAGAGAAAACCAATCCATTCCTGCGCACCTAGGTGTATTGGGCAGTCCTCGACTAACATCTGTGAGACAAAAACAGAGCCCTCAAGTTTTAGATAACAGGGACTGAATTCTGTTAGCTTCAAGTGTAAGTATGGAGATCCTAATCTCACTAGAGGCTCCTGATACCTCTTAATTTTGGGTTTATAGTATATCTGATCAGAGAATTATGTAACATCCCTCCTATTACGAACTGTGAGCTAAACACATGGTCGTTGTTAAACTTTTAGTAATTTGTTACCAAGCAATGGAAAACTCATGCATCCTCTGAGTTTCTGCATTCACACACACACACACACACACACATACACACACACACACACACAAAACCAAAAACCAAAAAACAAACAAACAAACAAAAAACTTCAATTGTCTCTGTTTCTCCAAACTAATCTAAATCCAGACATTAAAGACTCAGAAAGGAACTGAGTCTCTTCATTTAATGGTGACTTGATCCACAATGAGTGTTAAAGATAGTTGAGAATAATGTGTGTGTGTGTGTGTGTGTGTGTGTGTGTGTGTGTGTTTGTATGCATATGTGTCATATGCTCTACATGGCTCAGATGACTCTTCATCTGCATCTATTCAGCCCTATGTTAAGAATGTATCTTTCTCATCGTCTCCAACAGCATAGGTCTCATTTTCTGTCAATTATCCTAGAAAGATCTGTGTTACCCTTAGGGAATGATCTAAATTTACCTTTGTCTCCATCTTGAATTTTCCAATCTCCTTTGCATATCATCTGCTTATATTACCTTCACTAGATAACAAGAGAATTATGGATTATATCTAATTCTGTATCATCAGAGGACTGCATACCTTTATTTGGCCAAGTTTGTTTAAGTTTTATTTTCAAGTAATTAAGATGACGACTTTGATAGTTTTGTTATGGCATGTGCTAACATTGGTTTTGTTATTTCATTTTCTGTTTTCTGTTTTTTAGATGAGGTATGACTAAGTTGTTAATATGTTTAGAATTACAAGACAATAAATACTCTCTAAAAACTAAGGAATGACAATACTGAAGCAAAAGTGGAAATACAGACACTATATTAATATTTATAAAATAATTATTTCAACAAATTAAAACATTTTAACTTGGATTATGACTTGAAATGAGCTTACTTATAAGAGACATAAATGGAGGGTATGTACATAGAAGTAGCTGTTGAGAAGACTCTTCTCTATGAAAAGAGAAAAGATACGATAACTACCAACTGAATTTTTTATTATGGGTATAAATATGTTTACAGCATAATCTTGACATAAAACCTCATTGACATCAAACAAAACTCCATGTATTAAAGAGAAGTTTTGCCTTTAAAAACCACTGAAAAGGCTAGGCAGTGGTAGCCCATGCCTTTAATCTCAGTACTCGGGAGGGAGAGGCAGATAGATCTCTGAGTTCGAGGCCAGCCTGGGCCACATAGTGAGTTCCAAGAAAGGTGCCAAAGCTACACAGAGAAACCCTGTCTGGAAAAACCAACCAACCAACCAACAAACAAACAAAAAATCACTGAAAAGTTTTTAAGTCCCCCTTAAACCTGAGAAAGGAAAATTTGTCATAGACTGGAACATTATTAGAAGAGAGTACACGTGTTTAATCAAATTGAGAATACAAATGTTGAGTTTCCTGTTGTTTGATAGCTATCTGTGGGCTTTCTTATCTTTCATTTCCATTTCATAAGTCACACAAATCATCAGATAAATCTCCTTGTAACTCTTGTCATTAGCTGCAGTGTTAATAAAATTTGTACGTCACTGTGTTCTACTGTCTCCACAATGTCTTTCCCTATTTGCTATTCTTTTTGTTCAACCTCAAGATATTTAACACTAGCAGGTTTAAAGCTACCCGCACCAGGACGGTGGAATTCAGCATCAGTAGATAAACATTATAGAATTGTGTGCTTATTTGCTTTGTACAAAGTTATTCGTATATTTTATTTAAAGCACAGTATTTTGTCAGGAATAAAATTTAAAGTTCTGCTGTTTGCTGTGATAAGGACTTAACCCTGACAGGCAAGCCTTCTACCACCAAAATACATATTCAGATCTTATTTAATGATACTGAATTGTCAATCAGGCTAGCCTGGAACATGCATTGTTTGACTCTACCTTCTGAGTACTGGGATGGTAGGCAAGTGCAACAATGCCAACAAGAGTGCTCTTCTTTATGGTATAGATACTAGTGAAAATTATAATGACTTGCCTCATTTCTTACCTTTTTTGCCAAGATCTCTGTTCTTGGCACTAAGAGACTCCTCAGTGCTACTGCATTCTCCTCATGGAAAACGACTTTGAATATTTACAAATACACCAGGATAGGTGAAAAACATTTATATAGTTGAAGTTCTTGTCACATAATTTCAGAATCTAAAGAAACATAGTTTATAATGTTATCTTGAGTAATTTTTATTTTCTTTCATTTTCTCTCTATATGTTTCTATTTAGTGCCTTTATTTACCTCTACTTATATGTTAGCCCTATAATATTCTAAAGTATTCTAATATCTAAGTTATGGAAATTATTGGAGGAGAATTTGTAATAAACTAACATAAGTAAAAAGTAAAAAAAATCTTCAGTAATAGTTTTGAAGTAGAAACCAGTGATAAAGCATATCTTTCTATCTGCACATAATTATGGCATAATAATGTGGGAAATTTTCCACTGCAATAAATGAGGAAATTCATTCTACCTTCAAGATGACTTATAGAAGCCAGTTATATCCTGATATATTAACCAACTAGGGCCAAAGTGTTCTAATAGGCCACATTAAACTACAATAGATTTCATTTATTATTAGATATCATATAATACATTAAAATGAATAAGCATACTCTTATTTATATAGTGGCTTATTTTTAAATAAAATAATTCATGTATTTTGGATATTTAAAATATGAGTGTCACACTTTCAAATTGAATGAGGACTTAAATCAATTTGTAACAAACACAAATGATAAGTATTAGAAAAAAAATAAACTATTTACTGAGTTCTTTTGGATCTCTGTAAAGTAGATGCAGTCTTTGGGTGACAGGCACTAAATGTTCTACAAAGACCGACGTTACTCATAATTACTATTTTTATTGTATAAATAATAAAAGACAGTGATAGGTAAATATTCACAAGGTTCTGCTGTCCAAACACTTAGAAGGTTACAGACCAAGAGAAGGACTTTCCCTCTCTGTTCAGTTACTTGTCATGACTAAGCTTTGCTTTATAACCTAAATATTTCCACCTCACAGCCTGAAACGACGGCCATCCTTCAGACAAACACTGGAAACTTTAGCTCCCATTACTTCTTAACTCCTTTTCTTATTTTCATTTCATTTCTAATTTTCTGCTCATTTGATTCTTAATAACGAAAGCAAAAGCTCTGTAAGCTGTGATTCACTTTTAGACTGATTTCTATAAATTTATCATATTAGGTTATTTTTAGACAAGGGAATTTTATGGGAGGCTTCTTAGAATACTAAAAAATAAAACATTGTTTACATAATACTGTTGAAAAACACAAGGGGAAGGGAATATAAAAATCTTTCCACAAAGATATTATGACTCATTTTTAAGTGATGGATACAATGGATTAGACGAAATTTAATTTCCAAATAAAAGTATCTTAAATGTTAAAATAGTTATATGGTCATGAGAAATATAAGTAATTCATAAAAATATATCGACTAAATCAGCTTGTATAACCAGAGTCATCTTTTCACATTTACTTTTCTCTAATCCAAGTGAATAATATAAAAATGAACTCTTGATAAGAATGAAGCTATTATCCCAGCATTGAGCTCATTTAGGTTCATTGGGGACAACAAATAATGCTATCTAATTAATTAGAATGACAGGAAACTGCATGACACATTTCTTATGGCTGGCTGGTTTAACATCCTAAAACCCTCCTGTTGATTAGAACTCGCATGTTTTAAATAGAAAAGGCTGTTAGACATCCCATCTGTTGTGTAACAGAGCTTTGGGGGAAAAATTTAAAAAGGTACGCTCAAGTCTTGATAAGTTCAAGTCAGCAGAACAAGACACATGTAATGTGTTATCTGATACAAAACAAAACAGGCAGACAAATTGCTTTCATTTTTTTTCCCTATTTCTCATCAAGCTGCAATTAAGTAATATGACTATTTGAATTCCTGGTAGTTTGACCCCTCTTTGTAGAACAGCTAGCTGAAGTTCTAATTTTGCCTTCTGTGTAAAATGGACAGAGTTGAAGAAGCAAGCTAGCTTTCTTGCATTAGATTCAGCATATTATGACATAATACAAAGCCTTCATCTGCATCTCTAATCATGTGCATACATTGAAATAAACTTGTTCAAAAGCAATATTTTTAAAAATATGATTCCATTTTGTAGCTAAAAAGACTCACAGGATAATCATATTCTTTGTGAATATCTCCCATGTAAATTTGACATGTATACAGATGGTAAATAAATCAAATATTTAATTATATCAGAAACAGGCTGAATTTCAATTTACTATACTTTGAGGAAATACATAGCCTTCTACTAAAAAATAAATATATACTCATAGTATTTTCTATATAGTGGGTCAAAAACAACAATTTAAACAAATTGTTTGCCAAAACAATATTAGCTGGTATACTGAGAAAGCCATTTTTTTTTTTTTTTGGTTTTTCGAGACAGGGTTACTCTGTGTAGCTTTGCGCCTTTCCTGGAACTCACTTGGTAGCCCAGGCTGGCCTCGAACTCACAGAGATCCGCCTGGCTCTGCCTCCCGAGTGCTGGGATTAAAGGCGTGCGCCACCACCGCCCGGCGAGAAAGCCATTTTAATGTATATAGAACTAGGATTATCATGAATATAATAGAAGAAAAGTATAAATGTGAAATAAAATTAACTTTTTTTTCATTTAAGTCCACTATATATGCCATTCCTTAATTTGAAAATATAAAGTACCAGCTACTTAGTATTAGATTTGTCAGTGAATCGGCCAGAAGTTTGAGAAGGAACTATGATAGAACATAAGAACATATTACTAACAAATATTCAACAACAACAAAACTGAACTATTTGGTTCAAATCTACCAAATGGTATACATATCCAGATACTATTTATTCTAGCTCCTGGCTTCTACTGATGAATATTTCTTTGTGTTCTTATTTTTCAATTCCTCCAAGAAAATATATTTTGTCCCACCAGGGTGACCTCTTCATATACATCTTCACCTCCCCATTTCCTGGTCATTATCCTACACAGAAAATGAGCTACTTAAAAAAGAATGGGAATTAATCATATTGGATTACCTGGTGAGTGTTCTGTTTCTAGTGGCTAGAGTACCATCCTTGCTATCATAGGATAAATGAGGGGGATGTAACCACAATTTTAGTAGTTCTGACAGTTCATTTTCATAACCCTGTCTCTGATTATAGGCCACATCAGAGGGAAATAAAAACATATAAGTCTTGGCTCAAGTTACATTTCTGTCACTTCACCTATACTATCCCTAAATATCTTCACTCTCCGAGAAAGTGATCTCTGTCCAGTTATTTCCAAAAAGATATAGATATTGGCATAAAATATAATTTTGATGATTAAAAACATTAAGTGATAAAAGTGCATTTTTTTGTGATTAAAAAAAATTCCAATCCCTATGCATAAATTTCTAATGATAAGTCTCAGAAGTTTTAGCCACTTGATCAGAGACATTATTCATAGATTAAAGACATCTGAGTGCAACACAACACACACAGACACACACAGACACACACAGACACATACACACACACACACACACACACACACATACACACATCTTTGAGTCCCAGCATGAGACTGATGAGACTATTAACAACAGTGTACCAAAGACAGAGAGAAATGAGTTGCTATTGACATATACTAAGTGCATAATTTTAATCTTCCTATTTTCCTTTTCCATGAATAACTTGGCTCTTTCAGCTAAACTCCAGCAACATACTTCAACAGAACAAGTTTTTGAAAAGAGAACTTTTGCATATTAAAAGTGCTTTTGCTGACATTTAGAATGGAGAGGTGGATGGGCCTTACAACCTTATAAAGCAACAAAAGAAAGTTGTGTTTGTCTAGAAGTCATTACTCTAGCTAGTGCCGTAAACGCTTCCACCAGAATCCTACTTTCTTGTGTCAGACTTTTACAAGATTCCCTATCTAGAGAAGTATGTAAAAAAGTACACAAAACAAGTACTTACTGATAAACTCTAAATATATATATATATATATATATATATATATATATATATATATATATTAAAGTCTTTGGTATGCATATAATTTTATCATTTATTAAACATGAAAGTAAATTTGTCTGTAAATGAAATGGATGTGATTACATATTTTTTACATAAGAAAATTTTGACTATTTGATACTCTACAATGTAGAGTGTCTTCAAAGTCTGTCAGTATTGATTGATCTGTTAAAATTTATAATAGTCAATGCCACTTCACATAAATACATAGCTAGCACAAATGGCAAAATAAATTGTTGAAAAGCTGCACTAAGCCAACATTCATCTTTTATGAGACTGAAAGTTAGAAAATCAAATGAAAATCTTTAAAATCCAACATTCTAACGTACTACAAGCCAAAGATATATTAACTTTATTGAAACAGGGTGAGGAGTAATGATAGAAGACAATACAATTTTTGGCTTTCTGTAATTAAACGATTATGTTTGCACAAGAGCAATACATTTTGCGTGTACAGTATAAACACCTCAATTCATAATATACAGCAGCTTCAAACCTTTCAAGCAGTGTTCATTATTGCCCCATAGCAGGAAAGCATGCTTGGTGCATTGTCTGCATGCTGTGGGTTAAGAGACACACTGCAGTGCAGCTTTGTGATGCATTATTGGTGAGCACTGAAAGAAGCACCCAGAATTTATTACACATTAGAGTTTAAATGCAACATTTAATTGTGTTGTTTTGCATAAGCCTGAATGTTTTGCATTCAGCTACCGTAATATAGATGGTGTCACATGCCACTATTTAAGAAAGTGGACTCCTGGTGACTTTCGATGTTAGAGAGGTAGGGAGAGTATATTTTACTGCACATTGCATTTTGAGGGAAGAGTTCTTTGGTGAGAATATGAGATGAAACCCACTAAATTACAATCAGCCTCTACCACACAAGTGCATGCTCTCACACCACAGTTCATCTGTGAAACTTCATTTCTAGAGTGCAAACTGGAGACAACAGAATTAAATAATAACTTGTGCAGCTTATGCACATTTAAAATTAAAACAGGTTTTCTCTCATGTGTGTTTGTATTACTATTTTCATGGAATCCACAAATAATGCTCAAAAGGTGGCCTTCCGTCAGTAAGACAGACGTGATTATATCAAACACACAAAAAGCTATTTAAAGCATTTTAGATTTAAGGGGTTATGGGAATTCTATTTTGGTTTCTTGGTTTCGCACTGATTCTATTTTAGATTCAGCTGTTTCATGGGATGCTATTTTCATTTTTAAAAAACTTTGCTTAGCAACTCAAAAAAAAAAAAAAAACTCTAATTGAGCACAGGGGGTAGATGCAAATTCCACCCTGGTGTTTGAATAGGGTACAGACTAAAGCTTGCATATGTAAATATGGCACACATATATGCTTAGAGTATGAACACAAACATATTTATAATTTGTGTCAAATGCAAAGATTGTGGAATTCTCACATAACATAATTTAGTGTTTTTTCTTTCTACTACTTAAATTATATTAAATTCTTAAATGATATTCTAACATAAAATACTTGTTTGGTTAACCAAATCTACCAAAAAAAAAAAAATGTAGTTCCCATTCCAGACCTATGTGCCCTGGTGAAAGAGTTAGATCTTTTGTTCTATGAAATCTCAAAGGAAAAACATAATTAGAAGATTACTAGTTTGGATGTATTAAAATTTTACCCTTACCAGAGCTTATGCAAAGGTCATAGCCTAGAAATTGCTCAGCACTTGAGAACAAAGTTTCTGAATCAGATGTCTAAGGTACTACCACTTCCTTGTGGAAGTGTCTGGCTAACCTCCAGATTCATTTTCAACACTTCTGCTTCTCTTTCATGTTCTGTGTGTGAGATAAGAATGACTGTCCCTGTCACCTATATAACCCAACCTCCTGAAATGGTTAGCTTCTGATTGGATAAGACATAGGCAGTGAATTATTGGTTAGGAGAGAAAAAAGTTCAGTCCACCATTTCTGTATTTCAATTTTTTCAATAGTTGTATTTCTTCACTTTACCACAAGGGGGCGTATGAAGGAAAGATGATTCCCTCATAACACTATCTTTGGTAGCACAAACTTAATCCCAGTAAAACTACCTACCCAGTCTTCGTTTCTCAGAAACCCTCAATGTTCTTTACATGTTTCATTAACTCTACCAATGCATTTTTCCATGTCTTCAGTTGAGCTATCTAATCTCAAATCTGTTTGCTTTGGAGATGCTGATGAATACATAGAGCATATACATGTATATGGCGATTCATTTCTGATTGTGATTAGCTGTAATGATAATGTATTTGAAAATTTAATTGTTCAACAGCAAACGTTCCACAATGGATTCTACTTCACTGTTATAACTTTAAGTAATGCTGTAAACATTCTCAGTATAAGTGAAAAACGACCTGCAGATAATTGTCCTTCATGCAGACACACACACACACACACACACACACACACACACACACACAGAATCACAGAACCTTGCCATCAAAATGCTAAGTATAGTTCATGATACCTCTATTTGCCTTTCTTCAAATATAATTATGAGTCTACTACCTTGATATAGCCTACTCTAATTTCTAGAAGTTCCCTAGTGGTATCAAATATGGCCCTTGAACAACTATTCTTTTATACCCAATGATATTTCTTCACTTATCTTAGTCATCCTTGAGGCTGAATTCTTGAAACCACGCCTCACCTCATGCGAAATGATGGGCTCTCTTGCCTTCTTCTGTATGACTTTCTGAGTACCTTTTTTTATTTGGTGAAATAAGTAATAAAGGCAAACACAAAGGACTACTGTAGCAACTACTTCCTACTTCTTAAGAAACTTACCCTATCTCATTTGGTATGCCCCACTTCCCATCAGAGAAATACGATTCAGGTTCACAGTCATTTAGAGGGATAATTCTGTAATTTGAATCAAGGATCCAGATATATACTATTAACTATTTTCACATTTGGAATTATGTTTCTTTTTTCACAAGCATTTTATAAATACACTTCTTACAACCTCTCATGCAAATTTTGACTCTGCAAACAGAACTGCCAAGACTTTCTTAGTTCTAACTGAACCATGGAGTCCAGTTTTGATACGTGTTCAATATAAATAGGTGTGTATGGTATCAAGTCATGCTTGCATATTTTCAGTGTTTTCCTTCTCATATTAGACAAAAAGAATAATTAGATTTTAGAAACCTCTTGGAATTATATACATCTTCATTACATTAATACTTACAAAGACAATCCCTAACTTACTACAGATAACTAGCTAACACATCTACTGTGTCACATACAGGAAAATAATGTAAGTATTCTCTGCCCTAGCCTGTTATCACATTGTATTATTTAATAGCCAAACACTTTATCTTAGTTTTTCTTTTCATAAAGTGTATTCCATATTCTATATTTCACTGTATATCATCATAAAAGACAGTTAACATACAATGAGTCAGTTTTTCAACTATAATTCCATTTTTCATGCAAATAAAAGAATTGTTTGTTTAAACAGTTTCCAAACACCATGGAACAATTGGCTATTCAGGAGCTTGAATGGAGAAATGGAGCATAAAATGATAAGTGAAAGAAATTATAATCTATTTCCTTTAACCTTTTGACTTAAACACCTAAAAGCAAATTTTATCGTTAAAGAAGAGATTTAAAACACATCATGGCTGTGCTTTCTGAAGTGATTTCTAAATCACTAAGGTCTGATTATAGTAAAGAGTGGTCCAAAAAATGTACTCACAATCATATTTGCTGCTTTTCTTAAGAAGCAACCTAGGCAACTGTAATGTTCTCTACAGTTGAAGCACATTCCTTTAGGTAGAAAGCACTTCACATTAGCATCTCTCTTGCTGACACTACCTAAGTTTGTTCTGCACTGGTATCTGAGCTTTTCATTTCTCCTTATTATGGCCTTGATTTTAGTTAAAAGATTTGTTTTATTCTTCAAAACTAAAAGAGTAACAACTCTTCTGTTCTCTCTTTGTTTCAGTGACATATGGTTCTTGTCTCTTACTCTTTTATGCTACTCTTTGTGTGTGTGTGTGCGTGTGTGTGTGTGTGTGTGTGTGTGTGTGTGTGTGTGTAGACACTTTGTGTGTGTATGTGTGTATGCAGACCTTGTGTGTGTATGCAGGCAGTGTATGTGTGTTTCTGTGTAAACAGACAATGTACATTTGTGTGTGTGTGTGTGTGTGTGTGTGTGTGTGTGTGTGTGTGAATACAGAGGGTACATGTGTCTGTGTGCATGCATGCAGACTGTGTATGTGTATGTCTGCAGACAGTGTGTGTCTATGTGTGTATGCAGACTGTATGTATGTGTGCTTGTGTGTAAGCAGACAGTGTGTTTGGGTCTATGTGTGAATGTGCAGAATACATGTGTCTGTGTATGTGTATGCAGACCGTGTGTGTGTGTGTGTGTGTGTGTGTGTGTGTGTGTGTGTGTGTTTGTAGGGATATGCAGATTGTGTGTGTATGTGTGTGTGTGTGTGTGTGTCTGTGTGTCTGTGTGTCTGTGTGCAGAAAGGGTCTGTTAATGTGACCTGTGTTGGCCTTCCACTTGAAAATCTGCTTTTGTACCACTGAGATCAATTTAAACCACATTTTCTTAGTTCTTTACCACCAACTTCTCTTCTCACAAGAACATTACTCTCAATGCTATTTTATAAAGAAGTTCTAGGATCAAAAGCATTAAGTAAATGTTTAAATACTAAGAGGGCAGGAAAGGTACCTCAGTGGTTAACTGCACTGGCTACTCTTCCAGAGAACCCATATGTTATTCTCAGTACACAATTGGTTGCTCATAAACATCCATAACTCCAGTCACAGGAGATTCAATGCCTCCTTCCGGTCTCCACAGACAACAGGAGCACATGTGATATGAGACATGGACATAGCTCCAATTCCCATGTAGTTTAAAAGAATTAAATGACATTAAAAAGCCTGGGCTGTGGTGGTGGATACCTTTAATTCTGGCACTCTAGATGCAGAGGCAGGTTGATCTCTATGCATTCAAGGCCAACCTTGTCTACAGAGTGTGTTCAAGGACAACCAGGGCTGCACAATGAAACTCTGTCTCACAAAAACAAAAACAACCAAACAAAAAAATATTTAATGTTATGTTGCAAAATGAAGACATAAATAAATATTAACTTCCTTTTTCTTTTACTTTACTTGATTTTGACCCTAATATTTACCTTTCTTTTTATTTAGAAAAGGAAGTAACAATGATGATTTTATGAGTGAATTCCTGCAGAGGAGTTCATCATAGAGTCCCTGTGCTGAAAGAACATTATTGCTTGTCTACTCTCTAAATACTTTGGATTATATTATATGTAGGTGCGTACTGTTGAACATTTAGTGTGCCTATTGTCAACATCTCTGAGAATTTAAGAGGCTTATCAATCAGATGATATGTGGTTGAATATGCCTCTGATATGTTTCAAAGGTCTGTTCCTATGGCTCTCGCTAAAGAAATTCTCAGGCAATCAATGTATTCCTCACTAATATTAGTCTCCCTAGCAGGTATTCTATGGACCTAGATTAAGACAGAAAAGCAAGGCAAGACTTTCAGCAAGCTTTGTAGGTATTGGAATGTGAGAAGCATATGTAACCAGAAGGGACATGACATTGATATAGAACCGTCAGAAATCTGATGGGAGCTGAAATTTTGTTCATTAGAACAAGAACAACAAAATTCTCAGAAGTCTTCCAGAATAATTAGAAGAAAAGCAATTTACAGAACAAATATTTTGAAGTCCATTAATAGAAAATGAACTTCAGAAAAATGTGGGTAATAATTACAGTGATCCTTCCATCTTCAGCATTATAATAATAATAGGAAATTGAAATTAGACATTTTTATGCCACAGATTTGGGCATTGGGATATGGTTTTCCTTTGAGTGAATCAAGCATCTCAAGTTCCAGATCTCAGTCTTTTGTTTGTGCATTTATTCATTAATCATTAAAAAAAAATTAGTGTAAACAATGGGTCAGAAGCTCTGTGTGGATTTTCAGTTCAGAACTGAATTAAACATAACACTTATTATCATATAATTGATAGTCTAGTGGGTGATGCACATATATAAACACATAAACTTGGCTCTTAAAGAGGTACTGTAAAAAAATGATTGTACAACCAAGAGAAGGCAGCAATAAATTTTATTTTATGAGAAAATTACATCTTCAATGTCTTACTATCTAGTGGGTTTTTTTTGCTTGTTTTTTTGTTTGATTGTTTGTTTGTTTGGCTAAAACTAGAGGTATGCATGTTTTTTTCCAAAATAATTCACCTTGATAAAAGGGAACTTATTTTAGTATCTTGGACTATATTAATTAAAACACTATTTGTCAAACACAAAAAGCATGCCTGCTGTGAGACAGAAACAATTTGAGTCATTATTTATACATTAGAGGTCATTAGGAGTTTTAACTCTCTCTGTATATAAAGATTAGTGTCAAAGACATTAGTAAGAGACTGGTTTTTCTCTGCTGGTGAAAAGAGTTCCGTGGGGGACAGATTTAACCTAAGGTAGGTAACCCAGAAAAAAAATCAACTTACACACAGAAATGAAAAATTTTATTGTCCTCCAAGGACAGATTAAATTTTCCGAATACCTTTATGAGAATTAATTCTATGTGAAAAGATTAGGGCAAGCCAAGACCGCATGAAGCACTGCTGGGAAAGCTTCACAGATCACCTTTAGTTAAGTTAAAGAAGAGTCTAGCCAATAACTAGAATGGTCGCAGCAGCTAGAAAAATTAGGTTGAATCTTCCTGTGAAATACTTGGAACACTTTGCATGTTGTTGACTTTGTAAATGAGAGACATTGGAGGCTCTAATATTAACTACATTGTGGCTTAAATATGAAACTTGCCCTCAGGCTCCCTAGTTAGTCATGTTATATTAGCAGGCTATGGAACCTTTAGAAGCTAGAATCCTACAGAGAGAAGTGGATCATTGTGTGACATTGAATGTAAGAGTCTTTCTACTGCAGCTTGAACCCTCTGTTTCCTGATTCATCCAGGGGAATGCAAGCCATGAGCTGCTCTCATTGCCATATGTTCCCTTCAGCTGTGATACACAGTATCACACCACTATGAGCTCATTTAAACCCTTTCAGCCTAAGGTTGTATTGGGAGTTCTGTTATAGTAACTAGAAAAGTAAACAATACTTTCTCTAACTGAAGATATTTTCTTCTTTAGAAATCCCAAGGGGCAATGTAGAAAGTAGCATATAAAAGAGACCTTAAGACACTGCAATTAAATACGAAAGATCACAAACAACACTTAGAGAAGCACTTAAGTAGAGAAGGAAATCAATCCACATGCAGGGAAAAATAGAAGATAAATAGAAGATAAATAGACTAAAATATTTTTGGAAATGTCCAAATATGTATGATTTTTTTTGGTATTTTTTATTTCTTTTTTTTAATTAAGAGATTTTCTATTCATTTTATACAGCAACCACAGATTTCCCTGTCTTCCCTCCTTCCACCCTCAACCCTCCCCCCAACCAACCCCTCATTCCCACCTCCTGCAAGTCAAGGTCTCCCATGGGGAGTTAGCAGATCCTGGTAAACTCAGTTAAGGCAGGTCCAAACCCCTCCTTCCTTCACCAAGGATATGAATATTTAGACTCACATCTTTGAGTCATCAATACTGGCTTAGTCAATTACCTTAGAAGAGTTAAACAGCTTGCAAACTCCATTAACATTACCAAAAAAAAAATAGTTCTGATTAGGGAGCAGGGTCAGTTGATTAAAAAGTGCTTATTGTGCAAGGACGAAGAACATAGTAGATTCTCTACATCTGCATGAAAAATGTGTGTGTGGCAGAACTCATTGTAATCCAAGCCATAGTGGGACAGAGACAAGAAGATTCCTGTGTCAGCAAATCTAACCAAAACAACAGACATGGTCAGTGTGTCTATATTCATTATTTTTACAAGAACACAAAATCCTGAAACCCTTCAGGAGGTGTCTCCCAAACCTGATATCAGCTACCCCAATGAAAATTCAATCAAAAGTCCATACTGCTCCAAACATACAATCAAAACTTCAGCTTTATTATGTTTTGATGTAGTTAAAAGTTTTCCTGTGTCCTGGCTGGTGGTCAGGACAAATCTGTCCTACTCATATCACCCAAGTAAACACACAGAGGCTTTATATTAATTAAAACTACTTGGCCATTAGCTCAAGCTTATTGCTGACTAGCTCTTACAATTAAATTAACCCATAATTCTTATCTATGTTTAGCCATGTGGCTTGCTGCTCACGGCCTCTCACAGTGCCGAGTCTCTGCTTTTCTCCATGACCCCATTCAGGCAGTCAAAAACTGGTATATGTGGGAGATTCTTACACATCATTTGACACATTATTCAATGAGCTTGTTGTGTAGTCTTGAACAACCACTGGATTATATCTACTATGTGTGGATCCTGAGAAAACACATTCTTGAAGATTTCACCTCAATACTGCTTCTCTCTTCTGATTCCTAGCTACATTTTGGCTCTAGTTAGACAGCATCCTAATTCCAATGAAGCAACAGAATGTTTTACTTCTAAAGATTTCAACATACCATAAGAATGGTCCCAGTAGAGGCTCTGAGAGATTCAAATTTTCCTTTGAAACCTTATGAGTCTGAAACTTTAATTATTCTTTATCTATAAAATGGGAGTCATATATCAGGTTAAGAACCTGAAGTATCAGAGAAGCAGGAGACTAGCCACCAGTCACCTCCTACTTCTTCCATTCCTTCCTCTAAAAGGACCAAGATATACTTTCAGCCCCACCTCACTGCTTCCTGTCTCCTGTCTGTCTACAGTCCTCCAAACCATTATGGTTAATTTTGGTCAGCTAATGGTTAGCTCCACTTTCTGACTTCAAGTAAGCTTTATTTGTCAGAACACAAGCAAAATATCACACAACATGAGTCTGGTCTCCATTGTCAGCATTCTTGTCTTCCAAGGTCAATGATTTATCCAGCACAATGTTTCCAAGTATTCCACCTTCTTCAGAGAAAACAGTCCAAGGCATATAAAATCTATATGGACACTTTCACCACAACAATATTCTGTACCTAGTATCAATTTCAGTTCTAGTTAGCTTTTATTTCTATGATAAACCACCATGATTAAAAGCAATGTGAGGAGGGTATGTTTAGTTGGCTTATAAGTAACAGTCCATCCTGGAAGGAACCCATGACAGGAGCTTATAGTAGAGACCATGGAGGAACATGACTTTCTGACTTGCTCGGCCTCCCTTGCTCAGCTACCTTCTTACATTGTCCAGGTCTACATTCTCAGGGATGGTACTGCCCACAGTGGACTGGGTCCTCCTATATCAATTAGCAGTCAAAAAACCCACACAGGCTATCTGTTGTTAGCAATTCTACAATTAAGATTCCCTGTTCTGGTATATCCAGTTGACAACCAAAGCCCACTATGGAGATAGAGAAAGGAGACTAATAGCCCACCTATTGCAAGACATGCCAAAAATTTTGTTACTATATTTTTTTCTGGTTTCAATTCTATTTTTCTTTTTTTTTTTTTTCATTTTTCTTTATTAAGAAATTTTCTATTCACTCCACATACCACCCACAGATCTCACCTCCTCCCTCCTCCCACTCCCCAACCCTCTCTCACAAACCACCCCACATCCCCACATCTCTCAAATCAAGGTCTCCCATGGGGAGTCAGCAGAGCCCAGCACACTGAGCCTAGGCAGGTCCACGCCCCTTCCCACTGCACCAAGGCTGCTCAAGTTGTCACACCACAGGCACCAGATTCCCAAAAGCCTGCCCATGCATCAGGGACCGATCCCGATCCCCCTGCCTGGGTGACCCCAAACAGTTTGAGCCAAACAACCATCTTCCATATCCAGAGGGCCTAGTCCAGTCCCATGAGGGCTCCACAGCCACCAGTTCACAGTTCATGTGCTTCCGCTAGTGTGGCCGGGCATGTCCGCAAGTCTCCCCATCATGATCTCGACGTTCCCCACCTGCGTTTTATAGAACCATTAACTATTGACATCTTTTGTAAAAGTTTGTGAAGTAGGTGATACTCTTCCAAATCACAGAAGAAGAGAAGTCTCAAAAAGACCAATTAGTTCTCACCAAATGAACATTGAGTTTATACTTTTGTTTTGTTTTGTTTTTTGAGACGGAGTTTCTCTGTGTAGTTTTGGTGCCTGTCTTAGAGCTCACTCTGTAGACCAGGCTGGCCTCGAACTCACAGAGTTTCACCTGGCTCTCCCTCCCAAGCACTGGGATTAAAGGCATATGCCACCACTGCCTGGCGAGTTAATACTTTTAACTTTAAGGCAGAAATATCTTTTCTATCTAACATCTAAACATGCCACTACATTACATATTAATTCTGAAATCTGAGCACATTTTCTGCTGAGACTATATCACCTATCATTCTGGCTTTTATAGACTAGTTCTTTCTACTATCTGCTGAAACAACACCTTTCCTTTAAAAAGGACCAAACCAAATTCCCCCTTGCTTTCAGAGTGATAATCTCATTGCATACTAGGATAATTTCCATTTCAGTTTCCCTCTGATCATAGCTGACTCATGTCTTCTCAGGAAACTGAGTTCAGTCTTCTGAGACTCATTCTGCATGACTGCAGTTCAAAGTACAGTTTGACTGCGTGAAATTCAAAAGTGTGTAAATGGACATGCCAACCAAATACTTTCTTATTGTATTTAAAGTCTGATCCACAATAAGAAACTCATGCCTCACATCATTAACTGGGCAAAAGACACAGCTTAATAGACCCTGTGCCCTAGAGGGTAACCTAATATTTGGCTAAATTGATAATGTAATCCATTTCCCCATAAGTTCATATATATATATATATATATATATATATATATATATATATATATATATATATACTCATTGGTTGATGCGTACATGAATCCTCATCAGAGAGGGTTTGTTTTATAGTGGATGCTGTTTAGTACAAAGACCAACAGAGATCTCCATACAGAGAATGGAAGACTATACAATCCATAGCTCTAAATGGGGCTTCAATATCACCTTCTTCCAAGGCTCAAGAACCATCATGGTAGAGGGAGTATAGAGATTTTAAATGTTAGACATAGTGAATGTCAGTTTGGAAACAGTATGTGCCATACATTAACTCATACTGACTAATAATGTGTGCACAAATGAGCACAAGATCAAACCAGCCAAAATTCCAGCATGGATGGTGGAGAGGCTCATTAAACCCCACCTCTTGCAGGAGTACTAGTGGCAACTGAGGGAATTGTTGGGAAGGAAGAGTTTGTTTTCTTCAGGGATGTAGGGTATAAGAGGCTACTCATACTCCAGTAGATGGTTCTATGCATATGCACACATACTAAGTTTATTCAGTGGTTTTTAAACATAGCAAATGAGGGCGGGACAGAAAAGTAAGAGTTATAGGAGAGGAGTTGGGAGAAAATGGGGGTGGGTTTTTTCAAAACACATTATATAAAATCTCAAACCCTTCCCTCTAAATGTTATCTTGCAAGTTCATGAGAAGACAGCTCTGTACGATTCCTAGTTACACTCTAAGTTATTCTCCTCCCCAGGAAGGTAGCTGGTGAATGGGGGTTAAAAACCACTGCCCAGGAGGTCATTCAAGTTCTGAAATTAACAGAAGGGCAGAGGTGATTCCAACCCCAGTTCACAACCAATTTACTTTTTCCTCTTATGTCTGTAAGTTCTGAACCTTCTATTGCATCTTGGCATTATCTGACTTGACTGAGCATTTATATTTCTCTCTTGAAGTATGCTGTGTTCATTTCAGACTGTTTATCCCAATGGCAGAGGCTTGACTTAAACTTTGTAGTTGATTGAATTGCTTACATGTCATAGAAGTGCAACTGAAGCATAGTGATTGAAAGAATAAATCTGTTTACTTCTGTAGTAGTGGCAGCAGAGTGTATTCAGGTACCACCACCCCCAGTACTTCTCTTTAATGCACAGAATACCATGTTGCTAGTAGTCTTTGCACTCTGCCTTTATAGCTGTTTTCTGTTTCTATCCATAATTTTTCATTCTTTTTATTTATTTGTTGGTTTCACTCTGGCAAACTCCAGTGTAGTTTGTAAACCAGTGAGATTTTCAAACAATATTTGCAGTAGCAGAAGTTCCATAAATAAAGCTGTGTATGAAAATCAAGCATGAGAATGATTTAGAATTTAGAATTTTCTTCTTGGTGGAGGGGTAGGAAGTCAATTGTCCACTGTAACATCTTTAATTTCTTCCTCTTCTTGGCAATTAGATAGAGCCCTCTAAACTGCCTGTATGGAAATAGCCACCAAACTGAGGAGGACTCATCAGGAAATTTACTGAGGAACACTTATTCTTCTTTCAGGTGGTAAGACTTGCCGCTATGTATACCATTAATTTAACTTAATAGTTCATTTCAACTATAAGTTCCATCTCAAGAATGAATTAGTAACTAAAATGAAATCATGTCTAGATTTCTCCATCACTTCAATATTTCATTAATCCATTAAACAAATATTTTTAACTCTCTGCTTTTTCAGACACTGTTCTAGATACTAGGAGTATTAAAAAACATAGCCGTGCAAGGCTTGCTGAGGTGAATTTGCCATTGCTCAAAGGGTGTCTACAACTCCCCAATATTTTCCTGGGTCAAAAACATCTGCAAGTTCAAAGCATTCATCAAACACTGGCAAGGCTAAGTCTCCAGAAGGGAAACCTGATTGTCATGACCAATGTGCCAATGCTTCATTAATAAGTGGAAGCATTTTCTTTATTACTGTAGGGATGTATACAGCAACACGAATTGGAACAGAAAAGGGGCCTATCTCCTGATGGCCACATCACTTCAAAGAAACAGAAAGATCAGTAGACATGCCAGCTAGTACAACAAGTGAATTATTTGAAAACCAACTTGTAGGTGATGTCAAGTGAAAGAATTACATATCCTAAAATATGGCATATTGAAATGTAAAGTAATTTTCAAACCTTCAAAAATAATTAGATTTTGGGGCAGGAGGCTCTAGGAAATTGCACTGTGCCTATAACACACTGACAGTGAAGAGAAAGTTTACCTGGTAAAAATAGTATTTTGTCTCCTTCCTATAAATAGATAATTCAGAAAAAAATGTATCCTCAAGATTAATGGCCATCAGTCATATTTATTTCAAACTTATGAAGTAGAATGAGGTGTACTAATGCATACTGGAGAGTATTTCCCCATTTTACTCTAGATCAGCAGTTCTCAACCTGAGGGTCATGACCCCTTTGGGGGTCAAATGACCCTTTCGCAGGGGTCTCCTAAGACTATCAAAAACTGCAAATATTTACCTTACAAGTTATAATGGTAGCAAAATTACAGTTATGAAGTAATAGCACAAACAATTTTATGATTGGGCAACATAAAATGAACTACTGTATTAAAAGGTTGCAGCATTAGGAAGGCTGAGAACCACTGCTCTAGATAGTACAGGTCATGGAGAATGATAGATTTGGTTCACTCTGCTTACTGGAAGAACACAGCAATCAACTGTAAAGCCTTCCACAAAACAGCAAACCTAACTCTTAGTGACTAGCCAAAGGAAATTCGATGTTCAGAAGCTCTGTCTGGGAAGGTGCAGCTTGAATTTTAGAACTTGGTTCCTGAACTCAGAACATTTTTTTTCTGTGTATAAAGTTAATTTTTTGTTTATGAACTCAGAAATGTTACATGCCTTGAATAAAAGAGACGGACGGACGGGTTTGCAATTTTATTATCATATCTATTAAAACAGAATTGATTCTTTATAATTATATACTTAACGAATTTTAAATACAACTCCAATATGTCAGTGTCATCTTTGCAATTTAAACACTGGTAATGAGAAAAAAAAGTAATAGAATTATTTCTTGCTGATTTTAGGTAATTACAAATGTTCAACTTACACTAGAAATACATAGTATGAAATGAATGAGTATCCATGGTTAGAACCCTTCTGTTTGTGAAACTGTACATGTGTTTCTTCCATCTGACTCTGACATATGTTCAACTGTGCAATGACATTGTCAGCAGTTATCATTCTGCTCCATGACTAACATAAAATTCAGGATCAGGAATTTATCTTTGATGTTGTATGCAAGTTTTTTATATGGTTATGTCAACCTTCACCCACTGCAGATAAAATCTGTAAGTACTACAAGTCTCTGAGGGGCTGCAGTATTCCTTAAGTTTCAAAACAGTATGTGTAGTGGGCTGGGATAGGAGGGTGGCTCTAGGAATTCAGAAGGGGATGGAAACCATTAAAGTGCTAACTTCTAGCACAGTAATGAGCACTTTATTAGCTAATAATGTTTTATATATATTCTGTGTAAGTGTACAAGAAGATCTGGGGCAGTAACAAGTAGACTATAACAATAGGAATAGCCACAAACACAATTAAGAACTGATCTGTTTAGAGCATTGCAGCTCTCCAGAGAGAGGAAGGTGCACAGTGAGAATTCCTACTAAAAGTACCACTGGGAATACTTTAGTCAGAGAGCTTTAACCTTGGGATCAGGCTTGAAGGAGCATAGACGTCAGGTGGCATAAGCAGCAATGAGCAATACCACACAGGCCCAGGCTGAAAGCTCAACAGAACCATAAAGAAAAACACAGCTGGAGTGATGATACCATTGAATCACAATGCGAAGATCCATCTCATGGACTCCAGGCCCCACTCACCCTCCAATTTTTCTCATTTTTATTCTGAAGTTAAAATCTTCCCATCTCTTTATTATTCTCTTTCTGCTGCTGTCTGACCACTCAAGGGAGCTTTTCTTAAGTTCAACCTATTTTAAAACACAAATAAATTTATTTAGCCACAAATAAATTCATCCCTTCTTCATCCCTTTATTAATTTCTTTAGCACAGCCTAAACTCATGCAATATGTGACAAAAAAGTAATGAACTGATTAATAAACCATCCTAAAATTTCCACCTACACAATGGCCATCTTTAACATCACATTGCTTACCAAAAAGTCGGTTGTTAGTTTTCTGTGCCCAACAAGTTGACTGATTTGAAAAGATGAATAAATTAATTTCACTTAAGATTATTGATTTTATAACAGGACTAAGATATCTGTAAGCAACAGGATTACTGAGGAAATAAAAAGATTAAAGACATTTAGGAAATTTTGAAGCATACCTGTGTAACGATGGTAAAACTGTGCTTCTTTAAGAACAATAATAACACTTGGAAAGGTAGTGTGGGAAAATACAAACCATTTTCTGTGTAGGTTCTGTATTTGTGTTTCCACATAAATATGTTTTCATTAGTGGAAGTCTGAAATGTCATAGTGCATTTTTACTTCTGTATTTTTAGAGAAAACATAACATTAATGTTCTCTATTCCCAGTCACTGTGAGAGAAGCATTGGCAGATAGGGCTTAAGTACAGTGACAAAAAGCCATAATTCCAGGAGAGTGACTGACCCTCACATCAGGTTATGTTCTCCAATATAGTCCAGATCCAGAACTTTCCTCCACCACAGTTTTAAGGTATTAGACACTTTTTCTTCCCAAATGTTTTTTAGATGTCATTTTTGAAGAATATAAGCTGGTAAATGGGTTCTAGGGATTAGTTTGTAGATTAGAATTTCTAACTTCATTTTTCTTCTTCCACAAATTAATTGTGTTTAGGCTTCCACAGAATAGCACTTCATAGAAAAATAAAAATTACTCAAACTGTCAAGAGATATTCAAAGAAGGAAGGAAGAAGTGAAAGAAAGAAAAAGAATTAATATTGGAAGTTATAAAAACTTACTCTTTTTCTTTTTTGTTTCTGAACTACTAAGATTTTCTATTGCTTACTTATAAATTTAGATTTCACTGACAATCTCTGAAGTCATCAATAGCTCTGTTGTCTTTGGGGGTAACTACTCAAGGAAGCTGCACACATTTTTCATCTTAGTTACTCAGGGAAAAAGAAGGGGTGGTAAATTAAGAGGCTACTGCATAGAAAATGTTAGTACAAGTTCATACAAACTGTTTTGGGAAATAGTTTCCAAGACTGAAATTGCAAAGCTCGAATATACACGGTCAGAATTATGTAAAAGCCATCTGCACTTTCATTATACTGTCTAATTATATTTTTTTAGAGTTACTATTGACCTAAATGCTAGTACATTGTCAAGTGGAGCTTACTATTTTTTATCAAACACATTCCTACTTTGGAAGTAATTACTACCTTTGGCAAAACTTATACAAGGACAGAGAGAAAGTTCTCTCCTTTGTCTTTTGCTTTGTTGACTGAGAGACAGTAGACACTTGTTTTCATGAATCTTCATGACTTCCAGAAACTGCCTGCAGTCTACTGACATTCCTTCTGCCTAATTTTAACGTACTGAGTGAGCATCCTTTTCAAAAGGAAGCAGTGAGTAGGAATGCTATTCCTGACCTCTCTCTGTTTCCTTAGTAATAGATTTGACTTTTCTTTTGTAGAAACTTAGATGTTTATTTCAATAAACAGCAGGGCCCACACAAGCATTTAAGTCACACAAGGGGTGGTTAAACTACAATTTACTATTATCTTCAGGATCCAGATGGAAACTCGAGAGCTATGGTTTAGCTACTTTGTAGATGGACTTTAGTTACCAGCAGATGACTGTTAAACTGGGCTTATGTAATGTGATGTCATATCTTTCTACTCAAAACCTGCTTTACCTATGCCTTGTTACTATCCTGCATATTCTTATATCAAAAGGACGATATTTGGATGATGTTAAGTGGGGATTCATTCATCAAGAAGTTTGTACATTTTAACTAGAGACAACCAGTGTGTAATATTTCCTCTGCACAATCCCCAAATATGGGGAAAATAAAAAAACTCCTAGATAAAGTTAAACCAATCAAAATCTATATATGCTAACTTGAAACATGAACAAAAACTCATTGGACTGGGCTGCAGTGGCTCACGCTTTTAATCCAAGCACTTGGGAAGCAGAGCCAGGCATATCTCTGTGAGTCCAAGGCCAGCCTGGTCTACAGAGTGAGATCCAGGACAGGCACCAAAACTACACGGAGAAACTCTGTCTCAAAAAAACCAAAAAAAAAAAAAAAATCATTGTCACTGACAATCTCTTTAAAATGATAAAACCTCAGCCAAAGAGAAAGCAGGCATGGTTTGCAAGATGGAAATTGGGAGTCACTAGATTACAGTGTCCCTTATTTTTTCTTGTTTTTGTTTCTCAGCCATTCTTCTGATTCTATGGATTCTCAAAATTTCCATTTATACATGTTCTTGTGATAAGCCCAGAAATAAAAAGAAGATTTAATTAAATATATGTTGTGGATTTTACCCTGAAAAGTTATTCTACTTATTAATGTCTTAACTATTATAAAAAGTAAACTTTCTGATTAATTACTAATAGGATCAAAGGCAACTTTTGTGTCAGAAAATGTTTGTGATGGCTTGCCTTTTCCTTTTAACTTTTTTCCCTTCTTCACTGTGTCCTAATACGTTGTTCTCATCAAATTAACTATTCATCTAAAGCCTCTGTTCACATCATACTTTTAATTTGAACTATTCAGACATCTACTGACTTATCAGTAGCATTACTTCATAAATAACTAGAAGAGTATTTCATGCATGTAAAATGTTTAGAATAACACAATTTTGGTGAAAGGATGTTTAACATTTTAAA
Organism: Peromyscus eremicus; assembly: GCF_949786415.1. Classification (NCBI taxonomy): domain Eukaryota; kingdom Metazoa; phylum Chordata; class Mammalia; order Rodentia; family Cricetidae; genus Peromyscus; species Peromyscus eremicus. Next base: position 51,852,782 of record NC_081426.1, on the reverse strand, counting down.
AATACAACCGTGCAGAGCAAGACATGCCCTACAGTAGAATAGGGAAGGAAGACCCTAAGTTCAGGGCCTGCTTTTATGTAGAAAGCTCAAGAGCAGCCTGTGCAATCAGAAAAGGTCTTGTCTTAAAGAAAAAATGAACTTGAGTTATAGCTCACCAATAGAGTACTTGCACAGCATATGTCAGACATTTTGTATTCCATCTGTATTATACATAGAAATAAATAATACAATTGTTAATTATGCACAATTCCATAATTATTTACCCAAAAGTAAAGAAAAAAGTAGGTTAACATAAATTATCTTTTCTGAGGAACATTATTGACTAATATAAGGACATCATAATGAGTAAAACGGTCTTGTCTTGGTGTCTGTGTGTCTGTCCCTACGTCAATTTTTTGCCACATCTGTAGTTCACACAGGTTTGTATAGAATAATAGCGTGAGGGCTTAAAACATCAGTAGTCAGAGAGTAAATTATGATCAACTCTGTGTCATTATGTCCATAAATGATACAAAGATATGCATGAATTAGCCCTTCATAATTCAGATGATAAAATAGTAGAGTAGATACATATTTTAAATGTATAGACATTATAAATATTATCATGTCATTAACTTCAAGGAAATTGGTAAGTCATTTTGAGGAAAATCACAAAGTCAAAAAAATTATTGGAGAATATATAATTGATACTGTGCATGCAAGTATATACATGTGATCCTGACACATGTAATACTGTATAATAGCAGATAGAGAACCACAAATGAGGCTTTAGGACATTGATTTTTCTAAGAATATTTATACAACAGCATTAGTTTTCCCAACTACTCTGTTAAGATGGAGTATGTAAAACTGCAATAGATGATACGTTAAAATCAATTACACTGCAATGCAGAGATTCAAGTTAAGTTGAGAGGGTTTAGAAATTAGTTGTTTATATGAAACCCAGGCTCTCCTGCTGGCTAGTGTCTTTAGATGTAAGTTTTCTACCTTCTAAAAGGAAAAGAAATAGTCTTATTACCTGTTTTTTGCAAGTATGAAATAAAAGACACAATTAATAGCTAAGCATGCTGGCATATGTATTTCATCCCAGCACATGGGAGGCAAAGGCAATTGTGTCTCTGTGAATTTGAGACCACAGAGGTATACAGAGCAAATTCTAAGCTAGGCAAGGAGTACACAGAGAGACTACTCTGTTTTAAAACAAGCAAACAAACATGTTAATAGAGCCCAATTTAAAACTTACTTATTTTTGTTATTTAAACTGAAAGAAGCTCCTGCAACATCTAGTTTGGAACTTTGATGTACTGGAGGAATGAGGAGAATTACAATTCTGGCTATCACCATACGCATTAAATTCTTATGTGTAAGTATAAGGCTAAACTTTGAATCATGCATCTTGGGTTTGCTAAGAATCAGCAAAAAGAGTTTTCCTCAAAACTTTGACTGAAATATAATGAAATTGCATATAATTGTAAAGCTGTTTCATTGAAGTCTGAACTGTCACAGATGACTTAAGGTGCCTAAGAATATCTGATTATCCCATTTATAAAGCAGCAGCATTATTGCTTTTCATGATAAAATATTTATATGACAAAGAATTCATCATAATAATTAATAAAAAATATAAAATATTCATTTTGTTTTCATTGTTCTCTTGCAAGTAAAAAGAAACATTACAGAGACACATGGAAATATTCAAATGATAAGCTATATAAATTTTATTAAAGTGAATTTATATTAAAAATCCATGTTAAATACAATATTTTACCTTTAGCAGCTTTTGAAACATTTCAGTGAGAACTCAAAGTTTCCTTTCAGTTTTTTTTCTTTTAATTTATCTCTGCCCTGATTACTTGAGTCCATGCCTGTGAAACCACTAGACAAATCCACCATCCCATCTTGATAAAACTGAAGGAGAGGTTAGAGAAGGGGGCACATACCTCAACATCATAAAGGGCCAGTATGACAAACTATAATTAACACATAGTATAATGGGAAAACTCAAAGTATTCCCACTAAGATCCAGAAGAGGACAGGGTATCCACTTTCTTCACACCAAAATAGCACTTAAAGTTTTAGCTAGAGCAACAAAACAAAAACAAATAATAAATAAAAAAAACGAAGTAAGGAAACCATCAAAGGAACCATAAGAGACCGTAAAGATCTCCCTCTCTCTCTTTCTCTCTCTCACTCTCTCTCTCTCTCTCTCTCTCTCTCTCTCTCTCTCTCTCTCTCTCTCTCTCTCTCACACACACACACACACACACACACACACACACACACTAAAAGAATTTACTGACTTCCTGTATGCTAATGACAAACATTCTGAAAAAAATGAAAAAAAAAAAACAGCAGAGAAAGAAGAAAGAATGCCATCATCAATATGGACAAAATAAAATACATGAGAAAAAAACACAAAACAAAAACAAACAAACAACAAAAAAAGGCTTCAACGATAAAAACATACTATACTCCAAAAGGGTATGTCCTCCAGTGGGGAGTCAGCAAAGCCTGATACATTCAATCGAGGTAGGATCAAGCCCCTCCCCCCTGCGTCAAGGTTGAGCAAGGTGTCCCATCATAGGTCATGGTCTCCAGAAAGCCAACTTATGCACCAGAGATAGATCCTGATCCCATTGCCAGGGCCCCCTCAAACAGACCAAGCTACACAATTGTCTCTGTATGCAGAGGACCTAGGCTGGTCCCATGCAGGCTCCACAACTGTCGATCTAGAGTTTATGACTTTCTATGAGCTTGATTCAGTTGTCTCTGTAGATTTCCCTATCATGATCTTGACAACCCCCTTGCTCATATAATCTCTCTTCCTTCTCTTTTGGAGGAGGGGAAAGGATAGAGATGGGAGGGGTGACTAGGGAGGAGGGTGAAGAAGAATGAGAGTGGGATCTGTGGTTAGTATGTAAAATGAATTAAAAAATGTCTTTAAAAAATAAATATAAAAATCATACTATACTAAAGATAATAATAATGTGGAAGAAAATAGAAGATGAAAACCCCTCTCATGCTTATATATTGGAAGAACAGATTGGATAAAAATGGCCATTCTATGAAAAGCAATCTACAATTTAACTGAAATACCATCAAGAATCCTGGGCAATTCTTTATAGAAATAGAAAAGCTAATCATCTTCATATTCATAAGGAAGTACAAATGATGCCAGATAGACAAATTAATCCCTGAAATATGGACTACTGTGGGAGGTGTTACCATACCTGACTTCAAATTATACTACAGAACAATAATGACTAAAATAACATTGTTTTGACATGATAGTCACATAGGTCAATGAACTAGAATAAAGGACTGAGATGTAAGTTCACACTTCCCCAATTATCTGATTTTTTCACAAAAATGTTAAAACATATAAATTAGACAAAAGAACACATCTTCAATTAATAGTGCTGGGAAGCCTTAATTTCATCATTCATGAAAATTAAACCAGATCCTTATCTGTCTACCTAACACTGCACAAAATCCAACAAGAAATTCACCAAGTACTTCAAATATAAGACCCAGTTCCTAAAACTTTTCAAGGAAAACTGCATTTCAAGATGTAGTTACAAGTAGTCATTTTTTGAATAGGACTCTGGTAGCATTATCAATAGGGTAAACAATTGACAAATGGGATTTGATGAAGCTAAAAGGCTTTTGTGATATGAAGAACACTGTAGATCTACTGAAGAGGCATCCAAAAAATAGGGAAAAAAATCTTCATCAGTCATAAGTGGATGACTGTTAATGTATAAGATCTAGAAAGAATAAAAGGTGAGCTTCAAGAAAAATCACAACCAAGTTACAAAATAGGATATGGAACTGAATATAAATGACTAATAAACATTTTATAAAGTGTTAAATAGGGAAGTACATATTTAAACTCTTATCATTCCAACTAACAAACTGCCCATCATCAGGAATAGAAATGACATTAAATACTGTTGTGTATGTAGCAAAGGGGAAATTCTTATATATGGTTGGACAGAGTGAAAATTAGTGCAGATGCTTTGGAAGTAAAACTAAAGGTTTGTCATAAGCTTAGAACAGAGAGCTACTATGCAAACATCCTTGCCACTCCTGGAAATATACTCAAAGCAATTTATATCCATCCAGCGACAGAGATACTTGCATGTCCAGGTCATTGCTGCCTTGTTGACAATAGCTAGGGAATGGTAATAACCTGGGTATTCATTAACAGATAAATTGATTAAAATATAGTCAATGACCTATTACACAGCAGCAAGAAAAATAAAATCATGATATTTATAGGCAAATGAATAAAACTGGGAAAAGTATATTATTATATTTTTTGCATTTACTTTGGAGAGAGATACTGCCTTGGTGAAAGCCAGATAAAGCCTGGAAATAAAAGCTTACTCAATGCAGTAGGACATGACCAAAAAGACAACTACTATCTGTTCTCTCTCCTATTTGGATACTGTCTCAAAGTGGTTATTTTATACCTTTACCATGTGGAACCTAAAGAGTTAGAAATGGGCCAAAGAGAGAAGGGGCATTAAAGGAAGGGGTACCAGGATTTTGATAAAATGAATACAAATAGAGTGAATATTGGAAATTAAAAGGGCTAAGCCGGGAATTGGGTGGCAACATGATAGGCAGTGACATGGCAGTGAGAAATAGCTAATAATGACATGGCAAATAAAAATAAAGAGTTTAAGATCAAGAGAAATAATTTCTGGTTGTTGTACAGAGAATTCCAAGTATGGATCTTCTCAAAGATCTCTGACCCAAAATTACTCACGTAGAAATTTACATTGATATTGTGATTAGTTAAAACCTACTGGCTTATTTAACTGGGCATCAATTGTCTTTCTACATGATGATTGAGTCATTTTTCATGTATATAGAGATGTGTGTGTGTGTGTGTGTGTGTGTGTGTGTGTGTGTGTGTGTGTGCCTGGTGTGTGAGGGGGGAGAGATATGGAGAAAGAGAGAGAGAGAGAGAGAGAGAGAGAGAGAGAGAGAGAGAGAGAGAGAGAGAGAGAGAGAGAGAAAGAGGGAGAGGGAGAGGGAGAGGGAAAGAGAGAGAGATTTATCACAAATTATTGTCTGGGGAATCCTAGATCAAAGCCCTTAGCTGGTGCGTTTTTATTGTTCTATTGCTGTGAAAGTACATCATAACCAAGGCAACTCATAAAAGAAATCATTTAATTGGAGTTTTCTTATAATTTTAGAGGATCACGCTATTATCATCACAGCAGGGAGCGTGGTGGCAACCATGGCTCCGGAGCAGTAGCTAAGACCTACAACCTGATCCACAAAGAAAAAGAGAGTCTGGGCCTGGCATGGGCTTTTGACAGCTCAAAGCACACCCCAAGTGACACACTTCCTCCAACTATGCTACTGCTACTAATCTATTTAATTCTATCAGAGTCCCACTGTTTGGTGACTAAGCATTAAAATATATGAGCCTATGGGAAATGAGCAAACTCATTCAACTACCACATCTGATGAACCTTCCTCCGATATCATAGATCATCACACCTTGTGGTGTATCTACAAATTGTGCAAAGAAAATCACAACTAACTCATAGGGGTCCTTTTATCTTTCTTTTTTACATTGGTACTAATCTTTACCTGGTGGTTATACCCTCTAAAAAGTTTTTGGGTTCCCATGTACCTTAACCTTGGGTTTTGTGGTTTGGATGTTCCAGAAATAGATTTTGTGGAGATTTAAACATTCTTATAATAGAGTAGATATGTGATTAACAAAAGACTGAATTGTGATCCCTCTGCTAAACTACTAACTCCTCTCTTTCCATGTACTTTGTAGGTTGCATTATGTGTTTGCATATAAACAGTTGTAGCCAAGGATAAGACCATTGTCTTCTTTTGCTTCAGGACTTGTAGTGACCAAAATATGATTGTGTGGCTATATGTCACACAAATGATGAGGATAAACAGCTCACCAAATGTCAACAGACATGAAAAAGAGTAAAGTATTATTTGTGGTTTATAATCCTTGATAATTGATAAAAGAGGTATTTGTTGTAGTTTCTCTGTAATTATACTGGGTGATGCAACATCTTTTCAAAAAATCATTCTAGTTAGTGTTTTTTTATCTAAATAAGTATAATTTTTGAGATAACACTGAAAAGGTAGACTCTAGGTGGAAAATAATATTTTAAGGACCCAGCATTAAGAAAATGAGAACATACTCTTATCATGCCAATATTAAAATCTTTGTAACATAATTCCAATACTGTCTATCACTACAATTTAAGTATGTGGGTATCTATTATTTACACTTTACATTCTAGCATGACTTTAGTATAGGGAATAAATGATCACAGTAAAGAACAAAGTCGTCACATTAAACCTAGAAAGGAAGTCACTGCTTTGTAAGATTGAACTGTATGATTATTCCTATTCTGCTTAGGCTTTTCGAAGTAAGCTTAGCTAGAAATTAAAATACATATCTAAAGTAACATTGTTTCTTTCCACTGCCAGGCTGACAAAGAATGCTCCTTTGGAAGACTATTATTTAGTTGACTTTTCTTTGAACGTGAGGAATATATAATATGCCCAAGATTTCTTCAGAATCTTGATAATGCTAAATGTGCTGCCGTTAATAGTTGTGGATGTCAAAAGAAAATCTTCATATCAAGATAAATCTTTTAGCATTGAGACTTCTTCAGAGATAATTGAACTTAAGGCCTTCAAACTCAGAACGTAATTTCACAGAAGTAATTTTTGCTTCCAGTTTTTGCTGTTGCTTTATCTCTTCTGTTTCAGTAGTCAAAAGCTGATTATGAAGGTGGAATCTGGAGAACACTTGACACCTGTTTACCTTAGCATGGGGCTTCAAAGCAGGAAGAAAACTGTGAAAATAGCTATAGAGGTGCAGGAAAGCAAAAGGCAACTGGGTTGTGCATAGAAACAGAGTTGCAAAGACTGGGGAAAATATTTATGAACTATATGTATTTTGGTACACACAACGTTAGTACCATCAAGTTGTCATTTAATTACCCCAATGTTTTATTATTCAACATTTATTTTCTTCTTTATCCTTCAGTCTATCTAAGAATATAAAAAAATGTGGTTTCTGTACTTTACATAACTCCTCTGTTTCATAAATGGACCTCTTTATTCTCTTGAGATAGCCACTGGATTTCTAGAATTTACACGATATTTCAGCAATGCAATAAGTCACACAACTCAAAGTTCAGTCCATATTTGGTATAAATTCAGTCTTGTGTATGGGATCATTGCATGAGTATGTCTTTTCTCGATTGAACTTTTTCTTCCAGTGACTATACCTCATTATCAAATGTAACTATAGAAAAAATATATGAAAGTAAATAAAAGAAAACAAGAGAGTTGTTCTACCTTGCTCTGTGTCTATCACTTTCTCTTTCCATTGGTAATGTGCTATCTTTGACCACTCCAGATCTTTTCACAAATAAATCTTTATCTGTCCAGATTCATTCAGAATCAAAGTTCTTTACTCATTGTTCTCAAATCTACAGGATTCTTCCATATAGAAGGAATGGATGAATTACTTACCAATAACTTACCAATTACCAATTTATCAATTGTGTATCATTGTAAATATCAATTAATACTACCACTTTTAGAAATCATTTGACCATGTCCTTTGCCCTACAAAAACTTCTCAGTTTCAAGAGGTCTCATTTATTAATTATTTCTCTCAGTGTCTGTGCTACTGGTGTTATATTTAGGAAGTGATCTCCAGTGCCAATGCATTCCAGACTACTTCCTACTTTCTCTTCTAGCAGGTTCAGAGTAACTGGATCAGTGTTGAGGTCTTTGATCCACTTGGACTTAAGTTTTGTGTGCGGTGACAGATATGGATCTATTTGCAGTCTTCTACTTGTTGACATACAGTTATGCCAAGCACCATTTGTTGAGGATACTTTCTTTTTTCCACTGTACAGTTTTGGCTTCTTTGTCGAAAATCTTATGTTCATAGGTGTGTGGATTAATGCTGGGGTCTTCAGTTCAGTTCCATTGGTCCACATGTCTGTTTTTATGCCAGTACCAAGCTGTTTTTATTACAGTAGCTCTATGGTAGCTTTTGTAGGGCAAAGGATATGGTCAATAAGAAAAAAATTACAGCCTACAGAATGGAGAAATATCTTCACCAACCCCACATCTGACAGAGGGCTGATATCCAGAATTTATAAAGAACTGAAGAAATTAGACATCAAAATACCCAACAATCCAATTAAAAAATGGGCTATAGAGCTAAACAGAGAATTCTCAACAGAAGAAGCTCAAATGGCTGAAAAACATTTAAGGAATTGCTCAACATCCTTAATCATCAGGGAAATGCAAATCAAAATGACTCTGATATATCATCTTATACCCATCAGAATGGCTAAGATCAAATACACTGAAGACAGCTTATGTTGGAGAGGATATGGAGCAAGGGGTACTATCCTCCACTGTTGGTGGAAATGCAAGCTTGTACAGCCACTTTGGAAATCAATATGGCATTTTCTTAGAAATTTGGGAATCAACCTCCCTCAAGACCCAGCTATACCACTCTTAGGAATATACCCAAGGAATGCTCAATCATACCACAAGACCACATGTTCATAGCAGCATTATTTGTAATAGCCAAAACCTGGAAACAACCTAGGTGCCCTTTTACTGAAGAATGGATAAATAAAATGTGGTACATATACACAATGGAGTACTACTCAGCACAGAAAAACAATGACATCATGATGTTTGCAGTCAAGTGGATGGAACTAGAAAATATCATCCTGAGTGAGGTAACCCAGACTCAGAAAGATAAACATGGTATTTACTCACTTATAAGTGGATACTAGATGTAAAGCAGAGGATAACCAGACTGCAACTCATAACTCCAGGGAGGCTATCTAGTAAAGAAAACTCTGAGAAAGACACAGGGATTGCCCAACAACAAAGAAATGGATGAGATCTACATGAGCAAACTGGGGGTTGAGGGGTAATGGAGGCCAAGGTTCGGAAGAGAGAGAGCTTAGGGGAGTGGGAGGTACCAGCTGGATTAGGAGCAGAGTGGGAGAATGGGGAGGGAGATACCATGATGTATAAATACCCCAGGGGAATAGGAAGAAGCAGAGTGCTAGAGAAGTCCCCAGAAATCCACAAAGATACCTCCACAGTAGACTACTGGCAACAGTCCAGAGAGTGCCTGTGCTGACCTGCTTTAGTGATCTAATGGCCGAACACCCTGGCTGTCATGATAGAACTCTTATCCAATGTGTGATGGAAGTGGATGCAGAGATCCAAGGCCAAGCCCCAGGTGGCGCTCTGGGAGTCCAATTGGTGAGAGAGAGGAGGGATTGTATAATCGAGAGATACTGAGACCATGATTGGAAAAAGCACAGGGATAAATAGCCAAACTAATGGAAACTCATGAACTATGAACCAATGGAACTAGACCGGGCCCTCTGGATAAGTGGGACAGTTGATTAGCTTGAACTGTTTGGGAGGCCCATAGGCAGTGGAGCTGAGACCTTGGTTCATGGGCTGGCTTTTTGGAGCCTGGGGCCTATGCTGGGACACTTTGCTCAGCCTTGTTGTAGGGAGGAGAGGACTGGATCTGCTGAGTCTACCAGGCTGGACTGAATTCCCAGGGGAGACCTTGCCTTGGAGGAGGTGGGAATGGGAGATGGACTGGGGGGAGTCCTGAGAGATGGGAGGAGGGAGGACGGGGGAATCCATGTCTGATATGGGAAATCAAGTTAATTATAAAATAAATAAATAAATAAATAAATAAATAAATAAATAAATAAATAAATAGATAGATAGATAGATAAATAAATAAATAAATATAAAAGAAATCATTTGACATTAAAATCAAAAATTCAATGAGAGTTTAAATATGAAATCCACATGCTAGTTTGCCCCAACAGTGGCGCCTTACATACATACACTTGAAGACATGTGTAAATATAAAATCCAAAATTGAATCAACACAATTAAAAAAAATATAAATAGTAATAGACTCAATCAAAATTCTATATTTCTACAAAGTGGATTAATTACATCTACAGAGAAAGAAAGGAGCAAGTTACTGAATAATGTTTTAGATCATTACGAGAAAGTCAGTAAAACTTTTAAAAGTACCTTGAAAGTGATAGATTTTAGTAGCAAAGCTCTAAAATAAAATAGGATATGATAAGCCTAACACTCAGCTCAGGGTTGACTCAAAAGTTAAAAGTACAGAAATGAGTAGCAGTCTAGTCATCCTTTGTTTTACATCTAGTATCCTCTTATGAGTGAGTACATACCATGTTTGTCTTTCTGAGTCTGAGCTACCTCACTCAGGATGATTTTTTCTAGATCCATCCATTTGCCTGCAAACATCATGATGTTATTGTTTTTCTCTGCTGAGTAGTACTCCATTGTGTATATGTACCACATTTTATTTATCCATTCTTCAGTTGAAGAGCATCTAGGTTGTTTCCAGGTTCTGGCTATTACAAATAATGCTGCTATGAACATAGCTGAGCATGTGCCCTTGTGGTATGATTGAGCATTTCTTGGGTATATGCCCAAGAGTGGTGTAGCTGGGTCTTGGGGGAGATTGATTCCCAATTTTCTAAGAAAATGCCATATTGATTTCCAAAGTGACTGTACAAGCTTGCATTCCCACCAACAGTGGAGGAGAGTTCCCCTTGCTCCACATCCTCTCCAGCATAAACTGTCTTCAGTGTTTTTGATCTTCGCCATTCTGATGGGTGTAAGGTGGTATCTCAGGGTCGTTTTGATTTGGGCCCATGCAGGGACAATTTGCTTAGCCTGGGAGGAGGGGACTGGACCTGCCTGGACTGAACCTACCAGATTGAGCTGAATCCTCAGGGGAGTCCTTGCCCTTGAGGAGATGGGAATGGGGGGTTGCCTGGAGGGGAAGGTGGGAGGGGGGAGGAGGGAGGACAAGGGAATCCGTGGCTGATATGTAAAATTAAATCAAATTATAAAATTAAAAATAAACACACTGAAAAAAAAAGGTACAGAAATGTATGTGCAAGGTGACTTGAGTTGTTATTCTGTTTTATTAACTGAATAAATATTTAGATGGTGACACCCAATACATGTGTTTTCTTCAGTGCTTTCTCTTACTTCAGTGAGTTATTTTATTGTACTGTTAGAGATTAAACTCAGGATCTCGAATAAGGTAGGAAAGCATTGAGCTATACACATTTCTCAACACTACTTTAAATATTTTTTCCATACTTTTGAATATTCAGGAAAACTGAGAAGTAAAATTTAATACATGAAACAAACATTGGAGGTGTTTTTGATGTATACTAGATAGAATTCTCTATGCTGGAAGTATATGGGTTCTTGTTTAAACAGCTGAAACAGCTTAAAATATTTTCATACACTCACCTATCCTGTGGTCTTTGCAATGTCACTTTGCTTTGTATCTTATCTCCTGAACTAGGAATTCACTGATAGTGACAGATATCCAGATAGGAATAAAGCCCCACAAGCTGCCCCTGATCCATGATTGGTTGTTGACCAAAGGAGTTTTGTACAGTCCCAGTGTAGGCAAGAACAGCTGTTGTGTGATCAGGATTACAATGGTGGTGTCATGTTCTACAAAAATCATTCTACAGCTCTTTTACCTATCTACTAGTTCTTACTTTCTTTTTCTTCTCTCTTCCACAATGTTCCCCAGTCCTTAATGGCAATGATATAACGTCCTACACAGAACTAAGCACTAAACCATCATTTATTCTAAGCTTCTTGAATATCTACCAGTCTCTGTATTCACTACCATTCACTGCAAAGAGAAACTTAACAAGGACTCCCCTGCTCATGTTGTAAAATTATAAGAATTCTAGAATCACAAATCAACAGGTTCTGAAATTCTCAAAAGCCCCCCCAAAATTTATAATGATTCTTAGCTTGAGTTGATGATGATGTATAGTGTGACTTCTCAAAAAAAAAATCATAATTTTACACTATATTTATCCAACTTACCTGAGTATATTTTGTCTATTCTGTTCTGAATGGCAAAATCCTATGTAAGCATATCACTAGAGAACGTTTAGGATTTATAGTATAATTTGGGACATGTGAAATAGTTGAAACTACAGAATGTCCAAAACAATACCCTAGGCCAATGCTGAGCAAATGCAAACTGAATAGATGTATTAAACACACTATACTCTTGTTCTATTTTTCAGTGAATGTGTGGTAGTTTAATTGAAAAATGTACTTTATAGGTTCCTACATAGTAGCACTATTAGGAGTTGTAACCTTGTTGGAGGAAGTATGTCACTGAGTGTGGGCTTTGAGGTTGCAAAAGCTCAAGCAAAGCCCAGTGGCTTACTCTCTCTTCCTATTGCCTGCTGACCCATTTGTAGAACTCCAAGCTACCTACCCAACCCTGTGCTTGCCTGTGAGCTATCATGATTCCCACCAGTAATATAATGGACTAAACTGTAAGCCAGCTGTAATTACATGTTTTCATCTACAAGAGTTGCCATGGTCATGGTGTCTCTTCACAGCAATAGAATGCTGTGGGATGTTTTGTATGTTAAATGTGTTGCTCTGATTGGTTAATAAATAAAACACTGACTGATCAGTAGCCAGGCAGGAAGTATAGGCGGGACAAGGGTAGAGGAGAATTCTGGGAAGTGGAAGGCTGAGGCAGAGAGACCTGCCAGCTGACTCCATGAGAAGATGTTAAGATACCAGTAAGCCACGTAGCAACTTATAGATTAATAGAAATGGGTTGATTTAAGATATAAGAACAGCTAGCAAGAAGCCTGCCATGGCCATACACTTTACAAGTAAAATAAGTCTCTGTGTGTTTACTTGGTTGGGTCTGAGCAGCTGCAGGACTGGCGGGTGAGAAAGATTTGTCCTGACTGGCTAGGCATTACCAGAAAAACACTAGCTACAATAGAATATTGACTAAGATAGTCTGTAAATAAGGAAAAATAAAATATTCAAATAGAATTTAGCCATATACTCTGGATGTCAATTATTTGTGGACAATTCTTCATGGTCTAGATTCTTTGTACATCCTCATGTTAAGTAATGCATTCTACCTTAAACAGGCCTACCCTGCCTCATCAATAAAGACATACAACTAGGTATTATTGGTTTGTTTTTACTTGGTTAATTTATCATTTAAAAATTAAGGTACTACAGTAAATTAGTATCCATAAAAGTAAAAGAAGATGCTATACACAATTAAACTTAATAGCTTGTGAATGCTTTTCTAAGCTTAATGGATCCCAATTCTGGAACACTAAGGCAGTCTACGTGACAAGAGGCCATTTCAATATTAACTACTTATAAATGTATTATCTGATTGACCATAAGAAACCGTTCTAACATGACAAACTCTTTAGAAACCTCAACAATAAAAGAGGGGAGAAAATGCATGACCAAGGTGAACTAGAGAAGACTGTATTTGGGCTTAGGGTTGTAGGGGGTTAGAGACAAATTTAAGTATAACAGAGACAACAGGTGCCAGGCATGGCAGCAGGAGCAACAGCTGAGAGCTCATGTTGAACTGGAAGATGAAGGAGAGATGGTGAACTACAAATGGAGCTAATCTTCTACACCTTCAAAGCCTGCCTCCAGTGAAATGGCTTTATCAAAAGGACCACACCCCCAAACCTTCCTCAAAGAACACTACTTCTTACTTGCTCACCAAGTAGACAAATGTCCAAGATTATGAATAACATCTCTAACATCTTGAGGTCTCCACTGCAAACCAGGATAAAGTTTCACAGCTTGATAAAATGTCCTCTCAGGGCCTCTTGTCTTCTGTTATTGCAGCTGTACAGGGACTACAATTGCTGCATATCCTGTGGCCTCAGTCAGAGTCACTCTCAAAAACTGCAGAGGAAGATTCCATGACTCTTGTATTTGTGTAACCTTGATGAGTCTAAAGCTAGCATAATGTGAACGACCCTGCCAAGGTTGGCTACCAGCTTGGGATGGACCATGCTACCCTAGAACTATTTGCTGCATCCTTTGTTTGAAATTGGCTTCCAGAGGGAAAAACAAAATCCTTATTACCTTTTTGACAAGATAAAACTTTCTCTGGATGGGCTGTTGCCCCAATGGCACCATTCTCTCTATTCCAATGCAGATTAGGTCTCTCCTTCACCTACTTATCTCTTTATGCACAGCATTACGCTTTTCAGGGCCCCCTTTCTCTCCAAACTGTACATTTTACATATCTCACTCATTTTCTCACTTTCATTGCAGACCTGCACAATAATGATTATTAATAATAATATGGCAGATTTAATATTAAACTCTATTGAACTCTCTGTCAAATAAATCAGTCCATTACTCTTACATTTATCCTCAAGAAAGTTCTGAGGACAAGGACAGAAAGTACCCACATTTTTTTTTTGCCAAGATATCAAAGGAACAAACTACAGTAAAATTACTAGTAATGCTCTACCTTGAAACTTCTTGCGTAGGGCCTTTACAGTCGGCATACTGCTCAGCACCATTGTCTTCCAAGTTTCTACTAGGGTGTCTATCAAGTTTTTCTTACAGAATCAAATACTTTTCTGTTTCATAGTCTCAAATTCTTCTAAACTCTTAAAAACAAATAAGAAAAAATCACATGGTCTGAATCTTCAGTTCCATTGTCCAATCACATATGCTGACTTGTGTATTAGAATTTTTTTATTGCTGTGTTAAAATATCATGACCAAGGAACTTACATGAAAAAGAATTTATTTGGACTTAGGCTTTTAAAGCAGTGTCTGTGGTTGTATATTACAGGCAATAGGCAGCAGGCCTGGTGGATGGATCAGGTGAACGCTCACACTAGAAACGACATGAGCCCTTTAATTTTTCCAAGATTGCAAGTTAGATCTTCCAATGGATGGGAGTCTTTTCCTCAGGACACCTTTGCTCTTATCACAGGGAAAATTTCTCCTCAGTGGAACGGATCTCAGTGGTAGTTATATCCAATTAATAAGTATTAGTTTGAATGCTGTTTTGGTCTTCAAATTTTTCTTTTAGCAAACAAGGTAGTGTTTGATCTTCGGATTCATATTTATTCATCTTCACAAGATGCAGACAGAATAAAACCAGACCAAATTATTCCATGACTGACACCTATCCTGAGTCCTTTTAAATCTCAGGAGGTAGACCTCCAGAGTCTGTGTTTGCCTCAGCATTGTTTTTTCCCAAGATCTCAGCAAAATATTCTACTATGATTTTGATAAAAATCTCAAACTATTCTGCTTTCCTCTTAGAAACATGTTCCCATAGCTTAAGGACCACATGTTGGGTTTATCATAGCCTTACCAGATTCCTTGTAACAATTTTGTCTTAATTTTTTTTTCTGTTCCTATGATAAAATATTCTTAAAATGCAGTGTAAGGGAGATATTGTTTCCTACCAGTTCAAGAGTCCACTGCAGAATTCAAGGGGGCAGGAATTTGATGTAGCTGACCATACTGTATCTATAATTATGAAGCTCAAACTAATGGATGTTCAGGCTCAGCTTGCTCATTAGCTTTTCAATTTTCTGTATATCATAAAAAAATAATAAAACTGTTGTTAATATTTCTCAGAAACTTATAGTTAGAACATAAATGTCTTCAATTTTCTTGTGTTTACGAAAACAAAGTAGCCCAGTCACATGGTTTAACTTTGGAGGAACTATGACAATGTCTTCTGATATGGCTGTCCCATTTTATATTATTTCCAATAATGTGAAAATGTTCTAATATTTTGAAATATTTACTCATACATGCAATTATGTTCTTTTTATTGGAGCTATTCTTAATGAATTGACAGAATTTCCATCATTAGTTACATTACAAATGATATCAAAATTATTTTCATGGAATTTTTATCTACTTTTTTCTATTTTTAGACAATGTGTTCTAGATTTTTTGCCTACTCTTGAGTTATTTATTTTTAAATTATTGAATTCTAACATGTTTTCTGATATTTTAGTGTGAAAAATTACAGTTTATTCTATTCTAAAATTTTTCAATCTTAAGAATACATTTAATGATGGTTATGATATGAGAAAGGTCTTCACTTCCCTAATGAAAGAGACTAAACTTCTATTATTTATATCCTGATACAAGTACAATTAAAAACCAACACTTTCAGATATGTTAATATTTTTTTGAATGCCTAGTAGATATTTCTCAAATTACTTTTATCATTTCTTTCATTATAAAAAGACTTCTTATTCTCTTATTAATACCTGAATATCTTGTTGTTAATAATGAGTGACTTCTAGACATAATTCAATAATGTCTATGTTTTAGAATAAATTTATAAATATGTCACTAATTTGTAAATGATTAAAAACTTTTAATTTTTAGTAATATACCTGGATTGTAATTATACATCTCTTAAATTATCCAAAGCTATACTTGCATGGTATTATATGTATGGTATTAACCATGTGTGGTATTACATAATATTGTTATTTTACTATTGTATCTTTGGTAATTTAGAGTTAACTTCTTTTGCTATCTATTAATGTTATTTGCCTTTTCAATCTGGGCTGGTATTGACATCAATTGCTTACTTATTCAATTATATTAGCTTATATTTCTCTTATTTCTTATGTTATTATTTTAAACTGTGGTTTCTTTCTCCAAATTAGACATTCACTGGGCAAGTCATTAAGCATTTCTGTCATTCATTTGCCATTAAAAGCCTCTGTCTTCAGCAATGCCACCTTTATCATTCTCTGGGTGTCTTTATCGACCCAAATTAAACTAAGATGTGTAGTCTTCATTTCCAAAGACAAAACCCAGTCCTTGGAGAGAATGAGTGTGCTTTCCCTTTTAATTATGGATTCCTTTGAGAAACTTCTTTTTAACAAGATACATTTCACAGGTTTAACTCTGAAGAAGGTAACCTTTTCAATAGTGCATTAGCACAAATAGCTAAACTGCAGTTATAAAAGTACTTTCAACTTCCATGAAAGTTAAAATAGAAATATATGCTGTTACGCTTGGGATGTAATGGGCAAATGAGTATTTATCACTTCTCATAACTTTCACTATACTTATGAACTTGCCTAAATGTGACAGAGACAGAACTGTTTTGGTATCCCTAAGATCAAAAGCAATTGTTATTTGAAAAAATAAAATATGCCTAGGCATGATGGTCACAGCTACAATCCTAGCTTTTGGGAAGCTGAGGACATTACCATGAGTTCCAGCCAGTATACGAAATGTGATGAGTTGCTGTCCCGATTAGCCTAAGAGAATTACTTGTCTAAAGTAATGAAAGTAACAGCAACAACAAAATAATAATAATGAACAGAACATGTAGAACCTTAAAAAGTTTATCTGGTCCCCTAAATTAATTTAAATGTTCATATTCTAAGACACCATAATAATCTTTCCTTTTTTTGTTTTCCTGTATAGATTATACTATTTTTCATTACATTTTGAATAAATGTCATATATACAAATTTGCATATTCAATAGACTATAAATTAGAGAGTAGAGATAATGTTTACATTGCTGATATTGTTTATCAAACACCGCGATGGAAGATTAACTCATTATCAATCATATATGAAGTATGTGAAGTTAGGTATGATGGTAAATGCCTGTAGGATCATCTATTCAGAAGGCAGGATGCTAGTGTTGCAGGAAGACTTAAGCTCAAATGAGTTTGGAAAACATAACTGGATCTTGTCTCTAAATAAAAACCCAAGTAAATATTAATAAATTTATCAATGAGATAGAGAAGTGAATGAGGGCTTGACTAGTCAGAAAATGGTGTGTAAGTGGTCAGGTGTAGGAGGACCTAAAAAGATGTTGACATTCAGAAAGTTGGAAAACAAATGGAAATGAAGGAAGTTCTACAGTGAGTGATAAATAAATAAATAAATAAATAAATAAATAAATAAATAAATAAATAAATGAACTTTTTTAAAAATCTCATGAAATACTATGGAATTTTCGTCAGATAATGGAAAATGTGGAAAGAATAGAGTAATAGCTCTGTGTGAGAAACCAAGTTAGACATATTGTATAAGGTCTAATTACAAAGAATATTAAAATGAGGTAAAGCAATTTTTCTTCTGGTAAACTAAGGAAAAAACATTGAAATGTGTTCCTAATGTTTTATATCTAGTATCTACTTATGAGTGGGTACATACAATGTTTGTCTTTCTGATTCTGGGTTATCTCATTCAGGATGATGTTTTCTAGTTCCATCCATTTGCCTGCAAACCTCATGATGTCATTGTTTTCCTCTGCTGAGTAGTACTCCATTGCGTATATGTACCACATTTTCTTAATCTTTTCTTCAGTTGAGGGGCATTTAGGTTGTTGCCAGGTTCTGGCTATTATGAATAATGCTGCTATGAAGATAGATGTGTGATTGAGTATTCCTTGGGTACATACCCAAGAGTGGTAGAGCTGGTCTTGAGGTAGATTGATTCCCCATTTTCTGAGAAAACACCATACTGATTTCAAAAGTGGTTGTACCAGTTTGCACTCCCACGAACAAAAGAGGAGTGTTCCCCTTGTTCCACATCCTCTCAACATAAGCTGTCTGCAGTGCTTTTTGATCTTAGCCATTCTGACCAGTGTAAGATGGCATCTCAGAGTCGTTTTGATTTGCATCTTTCTGATATATAAGGATGCTGAGCAATTCCTTAAATGTCTTTTAGCCATTTGAAATTCTTCCTTTGAGAATTATCTGTTTAGCTCTACAGCCCATTTTTTTAATTGGGTCATTTGCTATTTGGATGTCTAGTTTCTTGAGCTCTTCATATATTTTGAGATCAGCCCTCTGTCAGATGTGGGGTTGGTGAAAATCTTTTCCCATTCTCTAGGCTGTCGTTTTGTCTTATTTACTGTATCCTTTGCCTTACAGAAGCTTCTCAGTTTCAGTAGGGTAGGGGATAGGGGATGAGAACATAAGAGAATGGGATGGTTGAGTTGGAACAGGGATGGAGTGGGAAAACAATGAAAGAGATACCATGATAGAGAGAGACTTCATGGAGATAGAGAGAAACCCAGTGCTAGGGAAGTTGCCAGGAATCCCCAAGAATGACCCCAGCCTAGACTACTAGCAATAGTGGAGAGGGTGTCTGAACTAAACTGGCTTGCCCCAGAGGTCAGACTGGTGACTATCCTTACTGTTATCACAGAACTTTTTCCAATGACTGATGGAAGCAGATGCAGAGATCAGCCAGTTACTAAACAGAGCTCCAGGAGTACAGTCAACGAGAGAAGAGGGATTCTATGAGCAAGTGCATCAGGATCATGATGAGGAATCATGCAGGAATGACCAAACCAAACAAGAGGGAACTCATGAAAGTTGGATCAATGGCTGTAGAGCCTAGTGGGACTGAACTAGGCCCTTTAAATGGTGAGACAGTTGTGTAGCTTGATCTGCTTGGGAGGCCCCCTGGTGGTAGGATCAGAATCCATCTCTGGTGCATGAGCTGACTTTTTGGAGCCCACTACCTATGATGTGACACCTCATGTAGACTTGAGGCAGGGGGAAGGGCTGGGAGTTGCCTCTACTGGATGTGCCTCCTCATGGATAGAAGTGGAGGTGGGTTGGGAGGGGGAAGCTGGAGGGAGTTGGGGGAGTGAAGAGGGAGATCTCTGATTGGTGTATAAATTGAATGAAAAAAATTTTTCTTAATAAAAAAATAGAAAATGAAAAAAAAAACAAAAACGAAAAGCCAAATAAAGAGAGAGAAGACTAACAAAGGAGAAAAAATGGTAACTAAGATTTATTATGACACTTCATACAATGAAAGCAGTTTTAAAAACCATCATTTACAAATGAGCAACATTTCTGAAAATATTTATGAAATGTCTAAGGTAAAATGTCAATAAGCTACTTGATACACTACTTCCTTGTAATAATACAAAGTACATTTTGCTTTCTGTTGGTAATTGGGTACCATTTCTAGTAGATTATATGTTTATAAGTTTTGACATAAAATTTTGTAAATTTTTTTAAGAAGTCCAACACCAAAACATATACTAATATTGTTTGCTCATATTTTATTCTACTATTGGTAAGTGTAAAAAAGAAAAATGATTTATGCAGTGAGATAATAGTTATGCAAGTCATAATTCACCATGCAACTGAATAATATTTTTTAACATTTTATTTTCTCTGTATGTTTTTTCTTGTTTATTGTTCATACATTTCAAAACTTATTTTAATTCTTTGAGAATTTCATACAACGTATTTGAATATATTTCCTTCTCTCCCCATCTCCTCCTGCATCTACTTCCCCTTCCCTACACACCCAACTTTGTGTCTTCCTGTTTTTGTAAACTCAAAAATTCCAAGGTGTTGTCCATATGCTTATGCCCACCTTTTACTTCCATGCTGAGACTTTGTCTGGCTTGAGTTTGTGCAATTTCAGTATACACTGTCACAACCACTATGAACATCCTTGGGCAATTGATTTTCCATGTTCTGAAAACTGTAATCATGAAACACTTCTGAATCTTACTATCTTTATACCACTTATACTGAAAATATCCATGGGTTTTGAGAGGAGGAGGTGTGATATAGATATTCCATTCAAAGAGTGAGCATTCTATTGTCTATTATGGTCTAAACCATACCCGTTGCATGTCTCTGTGCTAATCACCACCTATTGCAATAAGACCTTTTCTAATGAGAATTGAGAGATGCACTAATCTATGGGTATAATGACAAGTCATTAGAAATCATTTTAATACCAAGTACATTTATCAGAGTAAGAGTAGTAAGTTCTACCCTAGAACCAATGGCCTGCCTGCCACAGATTTTTGGCTCTAATAACAATGCCAGGTATGAGTTTCATCTTGTATATCAGGCCTGAAATCCAATCAGAGAATGGTTAGTTACTCCCTTGGTGTTCATTCTATTATTGCCCTAGTTGGCATGTCTAGACAGACCAGTGGTTATGGTAGTTTCCAGGTCTCACAGCTGAATAAGATTGATGATTACTTTCTTCTCCAGTAGCATGAATTGCATTTATCAGCACAATGACAGTCGTGATGAAGCTTCTGGATGAGTAGCTTGATTTCTCCAAGTTCCGTGTTTCAAATACAGTTTTCTTCCACAATAGGGCCTTGCCATCAATTCTGAAGTGTAACCCAGAGCAAAGGCAATAGCTTGTAATGTTTGTGGGTCTATGAGATTTCACTGAACAACACCACCAAAAGAAGAAAACCATTCCTGATATTGGGCTTTTAAAAAATTATTTCTTCTATTTTTTTGCAATTATAATTAATTACATTATTTATACACTCCCATACAACACTCCTTTCTCTCTTTCAATTTCATGGCCTATTTTATCATTGTGATTACACACGCACACACACACACACACACAAATACATATACATATTTATATGTATTTATAAATACATCGAAACTGTTAAGGCTATACGATATTAGCTAAATGTATGTTTTCAGAGCTGACCATTTGGTATTGGTAGCCTATTACCTTTGAAAAACTACTGCCACTCCTAGGATTCCGTAGTTGCCTGCAGTTCTTTGTGCAGGGTTGAAGATTTCTGGCTCTTCCCCTGTCCACTTTAGCATACATATTGTCTTTGTTCAGCTCATGTAAATATAGTATACATGAAAAATGTTCTCAAAAGTAAATAAAATATAATAAGTCTTCACTTACTGAAAAAATTCTTTCAAACCATTTTCAAGACATATCTCAAAGATTATGTACCATTGTCAACTAGATTTCATCCCAGTGAGGCAGGGGTGGCTCAACATACATAAATCAATAAATACAATCCATTACATAAATAGCCTCAGGGCAGAAACCACATGATCATTTCATTTGAGGTACAAAATCCTAAAAGTTAAACAGTTATTTTGACAGTCAGCCAGAGGTTTTGGACAGGATATTCACTCTAATTATTTAGAATACTCTCTTACTAGTAATGTTAGTATTACTAGCCATGCATTCTGGGAGATTTTATGAAATAGTTGGAAACATGTGATGTTTAAAGTTGTATTTCCTGGTTTAAAAAAATCTTAATTCCTGCCCCTTTTACAATAATGTACATGGCATGATCTTTCAAGAAGAAAATACTCAAAGCAATTGCTCTGCATTGGGTATGGTTTGGTGTTCCAGGGTTGCATATAATGAAGTTCAAACTCCATTAAGAACTATTAAGAGGCTAAATACTTTATATGACTACTGTGTTTAGAGATGGGGACTTTGGATGGTACAAGGAATAGAAAGCTTATCAGAGTGGTGCCTTACTATTAAATTACCGATGGCTTTATTAGAAGAATGTCTCTGGAAGATACCTAGATACATAATACACTCTGTGTCTCTTTTCTTGCAGTAACCTGTATCATGTCAGAACACTGTAATATTAAAAATAAAACATAATTGTCAGAATATTTAAACTAACATAATGATACTGTCTACATACATACATATAGTTAAAATATTTTTCTTTTATTTTTGAGATTGTGGTATAACCACATCTTATTTCCCATCCCTTTCCTTCCTCCAAAAGCTCCCATATACTTTTCCTTGCTATTTTCAAATCCATGGACTCTTTTTTCAATTAATTGCTGTTACATACATATATACACACATATATATAAGTGCATATATATTCCCAAATATAACCTACTTAGTCTTGTACATGAAATTTTAATAGGAATGTAACATTTTAAAAAAAACAGAAAAAAAGGTTACAAATAAATAACCAGAAACATTAAAATGGTTAATATCTAGAAGTAGACATAACAATAATTTTTTCTTTCAATTTTCTGCTGTTCGTTATTTAAGTTTTTAAAAATCAATATTATCTATTATACACATATAACCAAAAAAACATTGATTTGCAAATTTTAGTATTTTGTTTACACTCCAGTCAAGCAACTACATTTCATAATTAAGATTATACAACAGCAAATAAAACATGCCATTGCTATATTAGGAGCTTACCTTACAGATTATGATTTCTTTCCAGTGCTTTCGAAAGGTATTTCTTCTGTATAAGACTTTTTTTCCTTAATTTCTTTTCTACTTAAGGATACCAATCATGCTGAGTAAAAGGTAACCCTGCTAATTTTGTTTTAAGTTACTTATTTAAAAACTCAGTCATTAAATACAGTCACATTCTGAAATACTTCATTCAGGACTTCAACAAATGAATCAGGACAATAATACAATTTATCCCATAATATGTAGTGAAATTAATAAATTTTATTTTTACCTGTTTATCAGAAATTAAAATTAAATTGATTGTCCTATAATCTTATTGGGCAGCCTCGCTAATATCCTTAATGTATTAGTTCAATCTGAGGTTTCCTTGTACATTTTTATTCATAATTTTTTGAAATTAAAACATAATTACATCATTTCCTCCCCTCAAATTCCTTCCATGCACCACACCTTACTGTCTCTCAAATTCTAGGCCTCTTTTTCTTTAATTATTGATACATGTATATATTTATTATTTATATATTTTATATATAATATTGTTATATTGTATATTTTATATATAATATATTGTCATGTGATAGATTTATATATATTATATTATCAAATTATATATACTATAATAAATATAGAGAACATAATAGGTAAATAAACAACCATGTATTAACATATATTTATTTGTATATGTATAATTATTCCTAATTATAAATACTGCCTTATCAGCCCATATAATGTTACTTGAATGCATATTATTTATGATTTCAGGACAGATCACTTGGTATTGGAAAACAGTTGTAGCTTAGATGGCCTCTTGCTGAGGAAGACTATTTTTTCCCACTCTCAGCATTTTTCACTTAGTTCTTTGTCTAGGGTTAGGAACTTAAGAGATTTTCACTTTCCATGTTAGCATGCTTACGTCAGTTCATTTTTAAAATAGATGCCAGGCCATGTCCTTTAAAGTCACTGCGTTTTGAATATCCCAGAAGGAATATTTTAAAATATATATTACATTCTTACTGGGAGTCAAGAAATGCCTTTGACTAAAGTATGAATGCCTGGCCATTTAAATGAGGTTCTTGAGCTGGTAACTTGCTCCTTTAAAGGTTAATCACATGTAATCCCGTGGAATAAAACTTTATGTAATTCACCTTTTCATGTTCTTAATTTATTAGAACAAGAGACTCCAGGACTGCTTCTAAAATCTAATCACCAGAGAACTATGACTAATGAGTCAGCATCACCTATTTTAATTATCTGTTTGTAAAATCTGGAATCTTTGACATTATCGTTAAATAATCATCTTAACAGAGGGAAACTCTCCTAAAAATGTTTCTTCTATCTTTGGTAAATTAATGAGCCTGAGCTTTCTCCAGGAAGCTGGTACAATAAAGTTCACTTATCATATACTTGGGTATAGCTCAGAATTACAGATGTTGGAAAGATTAACTTCATATGAATTTCATCATTTATCCCTACTGTTTGACCAGGCTTAGATTTTATCTTATTTTTAAAAATTAAAATATGATTACATCCATTTCATCTTTCCTTTTCCTCCATTTAATTCCACACGTGTTGTCTCCCTCCCACCACTTTTCATGCACTACCCCTTATTCCCTCTCAAATTCATGGCTACTTTTCTTTGGTTATTTTTGTTACATATTCATTTAAATGCAAACATATGTATATACAACCTGCTGAGTTCATTCATTTAGTTTTACTTGTAATTGGCTACCCAATTTAATCTGACTTTCTAGCCTCACATCCAAAGGAGAGACCCAGTCTCAAAAAATAAGGGAAAGTGATGGAGAAATATGATATTGGACCTCTGGCCTCCACATAGCAAATGAATGAATACACACAGATGCATATACAAACACCATGCATAAAACCCAATATCTGCCTTACAGAAACATTTCAAATTCATGAGGTCTCATTTATTAATTGTCACTCTTTGCATCTGCACTATTGGTGTTTTGTTCAGGAAGTTGTCTCCTGTGCCAATGTGCTTAAGATTTTTTTCCCCACTTTCTCTTCTATCTGGCAGCCTACAGAATGGGAAAAGATCTTCATTAACTCCACATCTGACAGAGAGTTAATTTCCAAAATATATAAAGAACTCAAGAAACTAGACATCAACAAAACAAATAATCCAATTTAAAAATGAGGTACAGATCTAAACAGAGAATTCTCAACAGATGAATCTCAAATGCCTGAGAAACACATAAAGATATGTTCAACATTCTTAGCCATCAGAGAAATGCAAATCAAAATGACTCTGAGATTCCACCTTACACCTGTCAGAATGGCTAAGATCAAAAATACTGATGACAGCTTATGTTAGAGAGAATGTGGAGTAAGAGGAACACTCCTCCATTGCTAGAGGGAGTGCAAACTTGAATAGCCACTTTGGAAATCAATATGAAGGTTTCTCAGAAAATTGGAAATCAATGTACCTCAAGACCCAGCTATACCACTCCTGGGCATATACCCAAAGGATGCTCAATCACACCACAAGGACATTTGCTGAACTATGTTCACAGTAGCTTTATTCATAATAGCCAGAACCTAGAAACAACCTGAATTTCCTTCAACCACAGAATGAATAAAGAAATTGTGTTACATGTGCATAAATAAATAAATAAATAAATAAGTAAATAAATAAGACCCAAGGTCTGAACAGTGATTTTTTATTCTGACATATTCAATTATTACAGATACTGTTGACATTTAATATGCTAGAATATTATGATTACTAGCCTAAGAACTAATGCTACTACTATACCTTACTTTGATTCTAGGCATTTTTAGTTGAAACAAACATAAACCAATCTCAATTACATAAAGTAATGCTCACTATAGTTCTTAAGGCCTAGATCTATTAGCTGCTGACTTTAAAATCTCGGAACAATAAGCCTCTGACTTGAACACATGGCTGTTATAAGGCCACATAGCCTATCTTGGAAAGACCAAATCCCTGGTTATCAAGATAACTATAAGTAGCTCAGTATTTGGCAGTAGCCCATGAGCCTCTGGATTTCTGGACAGACAGCAATGGAAGCAAAACTTTGCTTATTCATTACATTAATATGAGCAAATTATCAGGAGCCTTAGCTGTTTATTCAAGCCCAACCAACAGTGTGACTGTATCTGTAGGAAAAGTGGGACCCTAATCTACTAGATGTCTGAGAATGAGATACATGAATGCCTCCTTTCTCTATGTCAATAAACAAGAGACTATCAGCATACCAGGAGAAGCTGCTCACTAGAAACTAGCCTTTGTGGTAGCTTAATCTTACATTCCACCTTCCAGAACTATGGGAAAAATATATTTGAGGCAAAGTTATATATTGTTATAGCATTTCTAGCAAGATAAAAAAAATTAGGCATTTCTGAAAATACTGGAATATAAAAACTTACTCCATGCATATGAACAATTTCAATGCAATGATATCTGTCAGCCTTGTACAGATGGATTCAAAATCCATAGAAACTATAAGGTACATTTAACTCTACAGAAGCAGTCATTTTAAAACAGAACCAGGTTTTGTTTGTCCTGCCACAGGCTAATGACTTTTGCTTAGTCTATTTCTTACCTGCATCTTCTTGTCAAAGCATCATTGGCCATCAAGTTACATCATAAAACTGTAACTCTGTTAATCTTGCAGAGTTTAGAATAATAACTTCTATAACATTAAAAGCAGACATGTCTAAGGAGTATGACACAGTCTTTATTTTCGCATCCCAACCTTCTGTTTTTCTGCAAATGATTTTCTAAAAGCATGTTTATGTATCAATAAAAAAGGAATAATAACAAACAGTACCTGGGTATGGTGGTAATTAAATCAGAAAAATTTCATAAAACATATGCAATACTCTCTGTCATATAATAAAATCTCCTTTAATAACTGATCCAAATCATTAAGAAAAAATAAATGTTCAGCAATAGGCACTTTGATGTGTGTAGGGATGCTGTATTTTCTGCTGGGGTATAATTGTATTTTCTCTAGTACTTTGTTTATGTTATACTTTAAGAAGAAGAATTTTACTTAATTCAAATATTCTAATATAAAATTCAGTAAAGCATTACTCTAAGAAGTGAATAGCAGGAACTTCAGAAAAATGTCAATACAGTAAAATTGTGAGGTGCATTTAAATGTTTAGTATGCTGGTAAAAGGAAATATGTTTAGAGCCAATAGTAACCAGTTCCATAGGAATTAGGATTCCATATAATTGCCTTTATATTATTTTAGAATTTTAGACACAATTAGTTTGTGGAAAGTTGAAAGAAATGAACCAATCATTCTATCAGTATGGCATTGATTAACTCTGTCTTCATAGATATTATTATATTTTGGAGCTCTACTTTCTAAAATGTGGGGGCTAGATTGTTAATGTCCAGGAGACAATTCTGCAGGAAAGGCATAAGACCTGAGAATGTATACTTGTATAGGCAAAAGAAAGACATGACACTCTTGGGCCGGCTTTTCATTCCACCTATCATAAGCCTCATGTGGGTACCAATCATAACTGTGGGATTTGCAAACATTTTCTTCTGCTTGTCAAAAGGTTTCTCTAGAGTTCCTGGAGAGTGCAGCCTTTAGCTTGAATGGGAATGGAAATAGCTTCAGGATGCAAAGGACCTTACAGTCATAATAAGTGTCATAATATAGAGTTTATTGAAACTTGTGAAATGAAATCTCCTATCGGCTGCAGGCTGTTTGGAGCAGGGGTGACTAGAGCAAGGCCGCTTGAGACAGTAGCTATGGCTTTAGCAGCATAACACTTAGAGTGGCCTCTGGATCTTTGCTGCTGGAGTAGTTTCTTTGGGCATCTCTAAAGTGTTCAGAGCAGTAAGACACAAGGGAAGGTCTGTCAATGAAAAGATTAGGTGTTCTGGTCCCCAACAGTTTAGCTTACATGAAAGAAAAACAAACGCTGGACAGTGTTCAAAACAGAACTCGTATAACATTGGCATTTTTTAATAGTATTCAGCAGTTTTGTTTTTTTTTTTAATTTCTAGCCAAATTCTTTAGGGAGAGTTGGTCTCTCTAAAGACAGTTTCATTTTAATCTCCCCTTTACAGGTACCACTTGCCCATTCCAGTTGTTTCTTTCTTTATATGCCAGTGGTAAAGTTTCCATTGAAAATAACTGGCTCATTAGCAAGGGTTTGAGGGTTGAAAGATGAATGTGGGCTCAAGTAGCAACAAAGCATGATTTCAATCACACCACTGGGTTTGGAGATACATTAAACAAGTCCTTTAATATCCACATGTGAAATGGGATAGAGGTCAAATCGCGCTGCTGGTGGTAAAGTATGGAGAGGTTATCTATAGAACAAAAAAACACAACTTTAGAATGTCTAAGTATGCAGTTGATGTTCTGCTGAAAGCTAAATAAATACAAATTTTCTTGGAATATTCAACAGCAGAGGTAACTAATCCCTCACACAGTACCTCATTATGCACAGGCATGAAACAGATAATACAATTCCCACAAACCTCCTTTGATTTCATGTCAAACAAATTCTCCCAAAGTCATTTAATAAACAAATAGACAGAAAAAGCAAACTTTAGACCTCAAACAATTTGTGCAATCGATTACTATGAACCATCTATCTCTCTTTCTTAAAACGGATGCACTTCCCTACATAACGAGGAAAATTCACAAATTGAGGTATGAATTATATGTTAAGAATGAAATTAAAGCTGTGAAAGTCTTTAATATTTAAAGCAAAAATTAATAATGTATGAAATTATGTCTCATATTGAGAACCAACACGGAATTTAAATTAAATCTGAAACTGCGACATTGCTGGATATTCTCTCTCTCTCTCTCTCCCTCCCTCTCTCTCTCTCTCTCTCTCTCTCTCTCTCTCTCTCTCTCTCTCTCTCTCTCTTCTACACAGATACATAGACACACACACACACACACACACACACACACACACACACACACACACAAACTGGCACACACACATTTTCCATGAAACTCTTCTAACAATCAAGTTACACATGGCTGTTCATAAATTCCATAGTGACACCTTGTGTTAATTGTTAATCCTCTACCACCCCCATCTACAACATCATTTCACATGAAAGCTGATTTCTGGAGAGAAATTTCTGCCTTTTCTTCAAGATTGAACTTAAAAGCTTCTCTTAACACCAAACAGTTAGGTGATACCTTAATTTCTATGTTAGTAAATTATTTTAATCTGATATTTGCTAATATACTACCTTATATTCCAGGGTCATGCCAAGTTCATTTTCACCTCTTTATTTCATAAAATATTCTCAAGTAAAAACTTCATTTTGTGAATACACCAGACACATCAAAAAAGGGTATAAGCTTTATTATATGCATCAAAATTTGGATCTTAATTTCAGCCTAAATTACATGTGCATTTTGTTGTCTTGAGCACATTTCTTAAAATCTCAATGTCTTAAGATTCTTGTTTGAAAAACAAAATTATATTATTTACATATTTTGTAAAGATTATATTATTTACATATAGTGTCATCACTTGAAATAAATTAGGTATAGAAACAAAAAAAGGAAAGAAATGGAGAGCAAAGAATAAACACAACTGGGCGGTGGTGATGCACACCTTTGATCCCAACACTTCATTTAGGAGGCAAAGGCAGGTGGATCTCTGAGTTTGAAGCCAGCCTGGTCTACAGAGTGATCAGGACAGCCAGGGCTATACAGAGAAACCTTGTCTCTAGAAACCAAATAAATAAATAAATAAAAATAAATAAATAAAATAAAGTCATATTTTCAATAATAATATGTGTATTAATTTTATTTATTCTGAAAAGATAGTCATGATTCAGTGCTTAATGTTCACTATTACTTCAATGCAATCATAAAATCTGATGGCTATTATACTGGAACTAATTCTTACGTTTGCTTATATTATGCTAACCAATGTGAATATAACAAATGTGCTTTTCAATAACTTTTAGTGCAATTAAATATCAAATCTGTATGAAAATTCTAAAATATATAAATTAATGAATTTTAAACCAATGTTTCCCGTCCTGACTGCCAGGTCTCAAGTAACCAACTCAGAGGATGAACATGAATTATAAATATTCAAGCGATAGTCAGGCTTGTTACTAGCTAACTCTTACACTTAAATTAACCCATAATTCTTACCTGTGTTTAGTCATGTGGCTTGGTACATTTTCTCAGTATGGAATTCTCATCTTGCTTCTCCTGTGTCTGCTGGTGTCCTCCTCTTACTCTGCCCTTCTTCTTCCCATCATTCTTAGTTTGTTCTCCTTGCCTATACTTCCTGCCTGGCTACTGGCAAATCAGCATTTTATTAAACCAATTCAAGAGACAAATCTTTACAGTGTACAAGAGAATTATTCCACAGCAATGAATGTTAGTAAGAAATTCAGCAAATATATATAAAGATATGTGACCAATATTTTGTTTGACTTATCAGAATAGATGAGGTTCCTCATTAGAAATCACAATTATATGATTATTTATTCAATATGCACTTTACCTCTAATGTATACATTGAGTAATATTTGGGGCAATAACAACCTTATTTACACTGTTTTCTTTGCATGGTTCAGCTGAGTGATATAGATACTTAAAAATGCAGGTTAGACACTCTTTATAGAAACATCTCATTTGTTATAAAGATCCTTAAATTGGGTAAAAATGAGGGTAAAGAGGAGAAAAAAATAAAACAAACTCACGGCTAAAATCTTCTCTTTACAATGTGAAAAGAGGGTTAGAGATGACAGAGGCAGATGGATGATGGCTAAATAAGCATAGGCTTAATGTACTGAGGAGCACCACATCCCACCACTGGGGTGGTTAGGCATTTGGTGGAGTCATTTGATGGGCAGTGGCTACAGTGACAAAGAGATTCCATCTACTGCCTGATGATCAGAGCCATCAAGGTTGAAAAAGGCTTCTCAGGAAGAAATGAACTTTCTTTCACTGGAGGTGTTCACACAGTTTGGCATGTATTGGATAAGAGTAATAGAAGGAAGATCTAGTATGAGGTTCTTTTCAGGAAGGAATTTCTTTAATTTCAGTCTTTTCATTTCTGCAAGAGTAAAAAAAAAATCTCTTTGGGAACTTCAAATGTATATTTGAATAAGGAAAGAAATTTTGATGTCTTTCTCTCAGTATTCATTCTCATTAATTAAAGACAGAAGTAGAGGGAGACCCTAATCACAAACTGAAAAGATATTTTAATTCATGTCTGAAAGATGTACATTACAGTAAAAAGACACAGAAATCCAGTACACCTACCCTAATTTATTCCTGAATAATTATAAATAATTACATAGAAACAACTGCATTTCACTCTTTTATTACATTTTCATGATTTAAGATGTTTCCACACTTTATAATGAGTTCTGATCATTGCTTTTTCACAGTGAAATCTCAGCATCACAGTCATGGCTGTGCAGAGTTCAGTGGCTAACACTGTTTCATCATTATGATAAATATAATCAGTCATAAAAATAATAGGCAGAAGAAATGCGAAAAATTTGTGTTCCCTGAAATATTTATCTGGGGAGTAATCTGGATATATTTTAAAAGGTGCTACTTACATGTACAAATAGTTTTTAAAAATGAGTTTTACTACCATGCAATTTTGTTAGCATGTTATCCAAAATCCAACCTGATATTACCAAAGCTAAATAAAATGCAAGACTGAAGCAATAAAAAACAGACATGTTTGAGTGATCTTTCATTTGTTTGTCATTTAATATAGGTTTGAATGTTTTTTAATTATCATTTTTATGGAAGCAAGATAATATACAGTCTCTGCAGTTGATTAGCTTGATCTGTTTGGGAGACATCCAGGCAGTGGGACCGGGTCCTGTACTCAGTGCATGAGTTGGCTTTTTGAAACCTGAGGCTTATACAGGGACACTTGGCTCAGCCTGGGAGGAGGAGACTGGACCTGCCTGGACTGAATCTACCAAGTTGAACTCAATCCTCAGGGGAGTCTTTGCCCTGGAGGAGATGGGAATGGGGGGTGGGCTGGGGGGAAGCTGGGGGGGGGGTGTCGGGAGGGGGGAGAACAAGGGAATCCGTGGCTGATATGTAAAATTATATATATATATATATATATATATATATATATATATACATACAGTCTCTGGTTTTTGCTGTTTTTCTCTGAAAGGCACTAATACTGGTTTCAGGAAACTGTTCACTTATCAACAGACACGTTGAACTTCTGTATGAGTGTGTCCATCCTTTGTTAAGGCAGATCTTTGGAAAACCTAAGGTCTTCACAACAGCTGGTCAAAAAAGACAAACTGTAGATTCTCAAAGGAGCTATGGCTCATTTTCATATGTTCTTTGACTGGGTCCTGGGTAAGTTTTATTCTAGGACAGAGACACTCCCCCAAAGTTTTTTTCATTGTGTATCGGCTGGATTCTCTGCTGTTAACTTTGTGCCTGATTTAGCTGGACCACAATTCCACTATCTCTGGGCATGGCTTGCTATTCAGATCTTACCTTGTAACAACTTTGTGCTCACTCTTTTGTTCTCTCCCTCTAACTCTGTGCTGATAAGTACTTAGCAGTGGTCTCAGAGGAAAGATCCAATAAGAAGTCAACTTTTGGATGCTTTCTTCTTCCTCTCTCTGCTGTGACGGGAAGTCCTAACAGCAGCTTCAGTCTTTTGAGTCTTCCCCTTCTGCTCATCAGGATATCAACGTGATAGTTTTCTGTGGGCTGCTAAGAAAATATTCTCAGACAGAGATGTGGGGACCAAGCCAGAGCTCAGGGTGTAGCATGCCCTTTTTTGCAAATGCCTGGAAACATCTGCCTCAGATGATTGTAGTATAGAAGCTGCTCTTCTTTCCAGAAACTATTAGCATAGTCATGCAGATCTCCACAGGATCACTTTCAAATGCTATTATTCCAGAGCCATGTTTAAATTTTTTTATTTATTTTATGTGTTATGAGTGTTTTGCCTGGGTATATGTATATTCACCATATTTATGCAGTATCTGCAGAGCTCAGAATGGGGCACCATATGCTCTGGGACTGCTGTGAGGCAATATGTGGGTGCAAGAAATCTAACCCAGATCCTCTGAAAGAGCAGTCCATCCTCCTAGATAAGGAGCCATCTCTCCAGCACTCCAAAGCCATTAAAAAATTAATCTGAGCAAACTTACAAAGCCATGACTGACATTAAAAATTTTGAATCATATTTAGATTTGTATAACTTTTGGTTAATTTTAGTCTTAGAAAATAATACCTAAGTTCCTTTCTTCAATATGAAATAATCATACATTTATATTTCAACTGGTATTTGTTGTTATTGAAATAATTAAATGATAATTCTATCTGAGCATTCAATTTAATTGAACTGTAATTAGTCTTGTTTAGTACTACCATGCAATTCAGCGTAATTACTTTGCCCCAAGAGTTTCCATTTCCTCATTCAAAATGCTTATAAATAATAAAAAGAATGATGACTCATAAGTGGGAAAATGCTGAAGGATTAGTTGAAGGGTGAGTTTCCAAACAGAGGATCAGATGACACAGTGTTAATGACTGCCTAATGATACATGGTAGCAGCAAAATGCAGGTGGATTATATTCCTCCAGTGGGCACATTAGATAGACAATTTATTATATTCATAAGTGCATGAATACAGGGAACTTAGGTAAGAATGGAGAACTTAAATATTAAGTCTGTTTCAACGGGCAAAAGAATAAATGACCAGCCAGAATAGTAAGGTCATCAAATTACATGAATAAATATGACTCCATTGTGCCAACCCCTGTTCTCATCTTACCTAGTCCTTTCTAATCTTTAATAAAAACAAGGGGATAGGATATTACATCAGCCTTAAATGGTATTAAACAACATTTTCTATTTGTGTATCTCTCAGAAATAATTTCTGTGTCCTGCATGGTGAGAAATAACCCCTGTGTCTACATTGACTGAGAACATAGTTTAGATAAGAACATAGTTGCTGAAGCTAGAATCATAGAAGTGTAGCTGGTCGAGTATAACACAGAGGGAAAAAAAATCACTGTAACAATGAAATATATTTTAGAAGACAATGTGAAACCACAGTTCTCAAACTTAAATTTTGAGGTTATGTGAACTGAATTTATATATTACGTATTTCTACTAGCAGACTATTTTTAAAGTGGGGGCTTGTGAAGGAAGTTCATTATTTATTTCTGTTTTATTCAAAAATATACAAATTATAGACTTGAGAGAGTCTCATATAGCAGAATCTCTTAGAAAGAGATGGTATGTGTGTATGGGGTGTGTGTATATAAGAGAGATAGAGAGACAGACATACAGAGAGACAGAGACAAAGACAGAGACAGAGAGACAGAGTAAGGAAGGTACATCCCTTTAGCTTTGTAATTATATCCAAATGATTTTTGATAAATGCATAAATAAAATTTAAATTTTGAAAACATTATTTAATCATTTAAACAATCTTTTAAATTCATTTTACTATTTAAAAAAGAATTGAACACTTTTAATTTCATTGATGGAATTTGTTATTTGAAATTTCATATACTTATAAATTCCAATTACTGTCTCCCCTCTAACTTTTCTTCATTTTAAAAGAATCATGTTATACTAACTTAACTGAAATACATACGTATTTACATGCTGATGCATAGTTTATGGAAATAGATGTAATTGATCTGACCCATAATTTTAAAAGATAAAATTCAGTCACTAATGAAGAATATGAAGCTTTCTACTAAATGAGCATCCAGCACAATGTTGGGCTCCTATATCTCTATCCACTAACTACCCCATAGTAACTCTGGAGATGCTCCAATTATCCAGTCACTTACCCTGGAGGCACACTTCTAAGAATCACAGATCTTCAGTAAATTGCTAAAGAAAACCTTAGAAAAATTTTCAGTACTGAAAATTATTCTCTTTCCATTGATAAAAGCGACTACAAAATAAAACCAACTCTATTCCACATGAAAATGAACTCCCCCAATAAAGAACGTATGAACATAAGATAAATTATCATGCAATACTGTAAATTCTGGTTAATTAACTTTTCTGTTTTTTTTTATGTACAAATGAGATTTAACACCTACATGGGAAAGAAGAAAGGAAAGAAGGAAAGAAACAGGGAATGAAAAATGTTTGAAAGGGACAAACAAAAGCAGGGGGGATAAAAGAAGAAAATTAGGAGAAAAGAACACGCAAACAATGAATAAACAGAAAAAATGACTTGTCTCCAGATTTTAAAGTTCTCAGAAAAAGTTCTGACTCATTCCTAAGAAGGCAAGGGCTTTAGAAATGTGGGCATTTGTGGATCTATGGGACTTATTATGCCCCATGTTCAGTAGGACTACTGAATTTGTATCAATTTAAAGAAAAAGAAAATCAGCTCCACTTACCCTTCCTTCTTTCCTCCCTCCCTCCTTCTCTTTCTGTCTCTCTGTCTCTCTGTCTCTGTCTCTGTCTCTCTCTGTCTCTCTCTGTCTCTCTCCCTCCCTCCCTCTCTTTTCTGGCTTTTCTGGGACAGAATCCCCCCTGTTAGCTGGCCTGGAACTCACCATGCAGATTAGACCAAGCTGAACATAACAGAGTTCCAACTGTCCCTTTCGAGATGGGTAGGATTAAAAATGTGTGCCCAAAATATCAGGCATTTATTTATTTATTTGTTTATTTATCTATTTATTTATTTATTTTGAAAATTATATTTTTCAAAGGAAGAATGTGGTTGAATATATGATATAACACTCATATCTATTGAAAACATGAAACAGAAGACATAACTTTGTGTTTATATATGTGAAATTTAGCCTTTAATTATACATACATTTGTGAGTGTTCAAGTAATGTCATTAATTGACAAATATAAGGAAATATTTTAAAGCCTCATGTTTAACTGTTTTGGTAAAGTGCTTCTAATTTTGTTTTCCCAGAGTCACTATGTGAAAAAAGTATGCAGTTTACACGCCTCGGTTTAACATGATTCAAAGGGAGACAACGTGGGTTATACTTCATGCATGAGGCCATAATGGAAGTTGTGCAATGGTGGCATCCAGAGCAGCAAAAGTCTTCAGAGAAAATTAATGCTTCCTTCAGCACTCATCTCATGAAAGCCAAAGGAACTATTCAACGTCAGTCATCCAAACGGACAGGACAGGAAAGTCAAATCTAGTTTGTGAATTAGCCCACTTAATGCTCCTGGGAAATTAAAGGATTTACATCTCATATGAAACTCAATAAAATTTTAGGAGCATTTTGCAGCTTTCCAGGTAAGAAAAAAATATTTTAAATGTTCAAGGACAAGCAGCCATGATCATCTTTCGGGACCATTAAGTTCTCTTTCCTGCAGTATCAGGTGAACTTTATCCTTTCTGTAATACTAGTACAGTACAGTACAGCACTACTATAAGAGCAGAAAGTTGAGTACAGTACAGCACTACTATAAGGGAAGAAAGTTGATGATACATATACTCCTCGATAAGAATGTAACCCCATCATTTTTGTGTGGCTTGAGTTGAAGCACTCCTATTTACTTATATTCTAAATCTTGCCCCTCTGTAGAATACTTCAAGTTTAATCCTCATGTCATTTTCTTTGCAGCGTAAAGCAATCTGTGACTCCCTTGGCAGATGTCACATATTTGTTTGGAGGATTTAACAATTTGAATCAAACCATCCATAGTCCATTTCACTTCATATACCAAGAATATTTTCCAATATTGATCACATATGAAGAGGCAGAAAAAGATAATATGAACAAAGGAGACAAAGGCAGAATTGACATTGAATATGAGTATTATAGAAATGTATTAGAATATGCATTAGAAACAGCCAAATATGTTTATGTGGGTGATATACTAATTTGCTATGGATTACATATACATATATACAAGGATGCACACCGGTGGAAGTATAGCCATAAACATGAGACTACAGCCTAAGGTAGTATATTCAGTGTGTGATTATAGGAATTGCAATTACACATTATATTTTTAAAAAAATATATATATTTTTCCTTTCCCTGTCTCTGTCTCTCCTTTCCACCCTCACTTCCCCTCCACTCTCTCCAACATATTGAGGGCAATCTGAGTTGCCCTCATGTGAGTGGATATAGGGCTGGCTCCTGTGGTGTGGCCAACCTTCCTGGAAGGGCACCCCCACTCAGAAAAAATCTGATGTTCTTAATCCTATCAGCTGTTGACTTCCCATAGTCACCCAACGAGGAATGAGACCTGTGGTACTCTTACACCTTCCAGGGTAGAGTACTGTCTAGATGCATCTTGTGCAGGTCTTGTCTAGGTAACCAGCACTGGTGAGAGTTCATATATATAGTTCATATATATAAAAAATAATATAATTCTCCTATTTCTCCCTCTAACTCTCCCATAGATCCCCACGTACTCCCTTTCAAATTCATGGCCTCTAATTCTTTGAAAATTGTTGTTGCATATATATGTAAATAATATAAATGCCACCAACTGAGTCCATTCAGAGTTGCTTGTATGGAGAGGCCGGCCCCCAGCTCCCATCTTGCCCCAGACTTCCCTTCTGAAGCACAGCACAGACCCTGCAGTCTCCACGCCCTGCCCCCACGCCCATCCGCCTGAGCCCCAAGCCTCTTCCTGAGACTTAGAGGCCAGCCCCCAGCTCCCATCTTGCCCCGGACTTCCCTTCTGAAGCACAGGTGAGTCCCCTAACTTGCCCCCGACCCCATCCCTGGGCACCAGCCACTCCGGGGAAGACCTGCCCAACTTGGTCCCAGGTTCTGGTCACAGGGCAGGTTCCCTTCTAGCCCCACCGGGAAGAATCCCCTTCTCCAAGACCCCTGGCAGACCCTGCAGTCTCCACGCCCTGTCTCCACGCCCATCCGCCTGTGCCCCAAGCCTCTTCCTGAGACTTAGAGGCTGGCCCCCAGCTCCCATCTTGCCCCGGACTTCCCTTCTGAAGCACAGGTGAGTGCCCTAGCTTGCCCCCGACCCCATCCCTGGGCACCAGCCACTTGGGAAGACCTGTCCAACTTGGCCCCAGGTTCTGGCCACCAGGCAAGTTCCCTTCTAGCCCCACCGGGAAGGATCCCCTTCTCCAAGACCCCTGGCAGACCCTGCAGTCTCCACGCCCTGACCCCATGCCCATCCAGAAGAGCCCCAAGCCTCTTCTTGAGACTTAGAGGCTGGCCCCCAGCTCCCATCTTGCCCCGAATTTCCCATCTGGAGGAGAGAGAGAGAGAGAGAGAGAGAGAGAGAGAGAGAGAGAGAGGAGAGCACCCATCCTCCCCCGGACTTCCCTTCTGAACAAGAGCTCCCATCCTGCCCCGGACTTCCAATTTGGACAAGAGAGCTCCCATCTGGACAAGAGAGAGAGACTTCCTGAATCTGTCAGCTCTGTCTGAACCAAGTGTGCGGATAAGGCCAAGAATGAACCACAAGGAGATGGGCAGACGTCAAGGAAGAAACACATACAACAAAATGAATAGCAATACACCATCACCAGGCCCTAGCCCTCCTCCAACACCTAGACCTGAACATCAGAAATTGGAAGAAGCAGAAGAAAATAGCCTTATGAATGTCATCATGAAGAAGCTAGAGGCTTGTGTAGAGGAAAAGACAAAAATATGTGAAGAACGCTGTAAACAACTAGAAGAAAGAACAAACAAATTAGAAGAAATCAAAAAAATCCTGGAAGAGAACAATAAAATACTGAAAGAAAATCAAGAAAAATCAATGAAACAAATGAAGGAAACAGTTCAAGACCTGAAAAGGGAAATAGAAAAAATGAAGAAGACACAAACAGAGGGAATGCTGGAAATAGAAAATCTGAGAAAACGATTGGGAACTTCAGATGCAAGTATAATCAACAGAATGCAAGAGATGGAAGAGAGAATCTCTAGCGTTGAAGATACAATAGAAGAAATAGATTCATCAGTCAAAGAAAACACTAAAGTCAACAAAGTCATGAACCAAAATGTCCAAGAAATTTGGGACACCATGAAAAGACCAAACCTACGAATAATAGGGGTAGAAGAAGGAGAAGAATACCAACTCAAGGGCACAGAAAATATATTCAACAAGATCATAGAAGAAAACTTTCCCAACTTAAAGAAGGAAATGCCTATGAAGATACAGGAAGCCTATAGAACACCAAACAGACTAGACCCTAAAAAAAGTCCCCTCGCCACATAATAATTAAACAATTAAACATACAGAATAAAGAAAGAATATTAAGAGCAGCAAAGGAAAAAGGCCAAGTGACATATAAAGGCAAACCTATCAGAATAACACCCGATTTCTCAATGGAGACTTTGAAAGCCAGAAGGTCCTGGACAGATGTAATGCAGACACTAAGAGACCATGGATGTCAGCCTAGACTAATATACCCAGCAAAACTTTCAATCATCATAGATGGGATGAACAAGACATTCCATGACAAAGCCAGATTTAAACAATATTTATCCACAAACCCAGCCCTACAGAAAGCACTAGAAGGAAAATTCCAACCTAAGGAAGTCAGATACACCCTCGAAAACACAGGCAATAGATAAAGCCACAGCAGTAAACCCCAACGAAGAAAAGTACACACACATCACCACCAAAAAATAACAGGAATGAACAATCACTGGACATTAATATCCCTCAATATCAATGGACTTAATTCACCTATAAAAAGACATAGGCTTACAGAATGGATACGAAAGCAGGACCCATCTTTCTGCTGCATACAAGAAACACATCTCAAATTCAAAGATAGACACTACCTAAAAATAAAAGGCTGGGAAAAGACTTTCCAATCAAACGGTCTTAAGAAACAAGCGGGTGTAGCCATCCTGATATCCAGCAAAATAGACTTCAAACTAAAATCAATCAAAAGAGATCAAGAAGGGCATTACATACTCATCACAGGAAAGATCCACCAAGATGAAGTCTCAATTCTGAACATTTATGCCCCAAACACAAGGGCACCCACATATGTAAAAGAAACATTCTTAAAGCTTAAATCACATATAAAACCCCACACATTAATAGTGGGAGACCTCAACACCCCACTTTCACCACTGGACAGATCCCCCAAATCGAAACTTAACAGAGAAATAAAGGACTTAATTGATGTCATGACTCAAATGGACTTAATCGACGTCTACAGAACATTCCATCCTAACAAAAAAGAATATACCTTCTTCTCAGCACCCCATGGAACCTTCTCCAAAATCGACCACATACTTGGTCACAAAACAAATCTAAACAGATACAGAGTTGCTTGTATGTATATCTGTTTTTAGTGTTGGCTACTTGGGACTGGATAATCATTTAGGATGCTCATCTCCAAACACAGCTAATTTTCCCTCTCATGGCAGTTTTTAATTGCCCTTAGTTCTGATCTACTGCTGAGGTACCTTGAAATTCCCAAAACATCCTTTTTCTGGTGGTTTTGCATCATTCTAGAATTTTTAAATTACTATAGTCGGAGCTTGGGAGCTTGACCTAAACATTAGAGATATTAGAGCAAGAAGGTAGGAAAGATTTGAAGAAATAGAGGTTGGTGAAGACTGCTGCTAAACTGTGTCTTCTTGACATGGCAGAGTTGTTGTCCACTTGAACTCTCACCAGTGCTGGTTACCTAGACAAGACCTGCACGAGATGCATCTAGACAATACTCTACCCTGGAAGGTGTAAGAGTGCCACAGGAGAGAGTGGAGGGGAAGTGAGGGTGGAAAGGAGAGACAGAGACAGGGAAAGAAAAGAAGACACAGAGTTTGAAGGGTGGTGGGAAGCAGACACAGAAGCTGAAAGGGAAAAAAGCAGTGAAGCAGATTGGAATAAAATCTATTCATGCAGTAAAAATCCGTTCTGGAAAACACTTAAAGAAAAGTTAGATACTACAGAGGCAGGAATTAGGAGCTAAACCACAAGAATATAAAGCCGTGTATCCTATGTTTTCAACTATATTGAAATTTAAATTTATCATCAATTTTATTTTTACTGAAGATGAGTGAAGCTGCTTTATGGCCCCTTTCAAGGAAAATGTCTAAATTATTCAATGCCTATAAAAGAAATAAAATGCCAATTTGAGGGGTTTTTTTGTAAATGAGTATAACATTGTCATAACTGTGTTTTAGTTTAAATAATGTTAGTGCATACTACTCTCTGTGTATTTCTCAGGGGCTAGTAAGGAAAGAAAGTAGCTGTTACAGTATCAGTACAAAAAATTAATTGGCAAACAGGTCAGTCAAAATAATGGCTTCCACAAAATGTTCAAACCTTTGTCTAAGAAGTCTCTGAATTAATTTTTATCATTTAAAGAAGGAATTAAGTTTATAGATGGAGTTAAGGGTGACTGTCAACTAACTCTGTAGCATACAAAATTATTCTGGATTGCACTGATTTTTAATTGTAATTACAGGGATTTTCAACACTAAAAAAAACAGGAGATGCAAGCGAAATTCCGTTGGTCTGACTAAGTTATAACACGAACAAAGCATTTTTTCACTACAATACCATAAGTACATTAATTTTTAACTCAGTAATACTCATCTTAGACGTTCAAAATCCAGAACTATGTCAAATGACATAAATTTGTGTCATTTTAATTGACTATATAGAACTTTTTACTGCAGCAATAGGAAATGAATAGGGCAGGCCTTACCCAATTGTGTAATCATAACACATTCTTTCACTTAAGAGAAATAGAAGTAAAGTACAAAATCTCTCTGTGAGGTGTGGGAATTTCTACCACTTTTACAAAGACAGTCAGGCCATCATAACAAACAGTTGCATTAAATTTTATCCTATCAAGATTTTTTTCCTTTTTTTTTATTAAGAGATTTTCTATTCATTTTACATACCAACTACAGATTCCCCTGTCCTCCCTCCTCCTACCCACCCCTCAGCATTCCCCCCAACCACTTCCCTTTCCCACCTCCTCCAAGGCAAGACCTCCCATGGGGAATCAGCAGAGTCTGGTATTCAGTTGAGGCAGGTCCAAGCCCCTCCTCCCTGCACCAAGTCTGAGCAAAGTGTCTCACCACAACTCCAGGGAGGCTAGCTAGTAAGGAGGATCTTAGGAAGGGCACATAGCTTGCTTAATGATGGAGAAATGGATGAGATCTACATGAGCAAGCCAGGGGTGAAGGGCATAATGGAGGGCAAGGGACAGGGGAAGAGACCCTATCAAGTTTTTAACACCTAAAATTGCTATTTGAAAATTGACTAATTGGTAATATTCTATATTTAATTATTTAGTAGTAAAATAAATGTTGATCATTTTTTCTAAATAT
Organism: Peromyscus eremicus; assembly: GCF_949786415.1. Lineage (NCBI taxonomy): Eukaryota > Metazoa > Chordata > Mammalia > Rodentia > Cricetidae > Peromyscus > Peromyscus eremicus. Next base: position 51,810,604 of record NC_081426.1, on the reverse strand, counting down.
GTTATGATATGAACTCTTAGTGAAACATTAGTACTGTGCCTATTTGTTGATGATTTAAGAAAATGATTACTATATATGCAAATTTATTTATTTTTCTTAATGTATTTTACCTTAAATTGTGAGGAATATTTCCATAGTGATTATACATGTATATATGTTCATTTTATCTTCTCTCAAGATGAAGGAAGAGACAATAGAATACAAATATATGCATACATACTGATATATATATATATATATATATATATATATATATAATTACAATTTTTCTCATATGTATACGTGCCTGTGTGTGTATGTGCATGTGAGTGGCTGTGTGTATGTGTGGGTGCATACATGTATATATGTGTGCCTGTGTGTGTGTTTGTTTGTTTGTGTGTGTGTGTGTGTGTGTGTGTGTGTGTGTGTGTGTGTGTGGTCTAGGCGTGTGAGCATATTTGTGTGTGAGGCTGTGTGCAGTTGTGTTTGAACCTGAGAAAGACAGATGTTGGTGTCTGTGGTGGTCTCTGTCACTTTCAAATCTCTCACTGAAGCTGAAGTCCACAGCTCAGCTCAGCTGGCTAGCCAATTAGCTCCTATCTCTGATTCTACAGTTCAAGGAATACAGGCATAGGCTTCCACATGCAGATTTTATATGCGATCTAGGGATACCAAGTCAATTCATTAAGCCTTCACAGGACATTTTTCTCACTGACCCATCTCCTCAGTCCTAAAGACTGTTTTCTCTGATTTGTTTTGCTTCCTATGTTTATTTTGTAACATGTTACCTATATTTGTGATTTCCTTATCTATCTTTTATACACATTCCCCACCATCTAATCTTGTCACAATTTGTTGATTCCCTTTACTGTTAGTGATCATTTGCATAAGTTTCAGTTATTACCTGATACAGATTATTATGAATGTGCTATGAGATAATGGTTAGTGGCCATATGGAAGAAGAGACATTGCCACTGAATCCCATGGTCTCTACTGAACACTCAAGTGAACTCGTTTTTCTCAAGTAGATGCTTAGGATTGGAATGGCTAATGTGAGGGCAAACATTTATTATTTAGTGTTATTAATACCTCCTAAGGTTCCAAACTAAGGTTACAAATGCTCAAAGACTCCAGGAAAATTATAAATACAGCTTCTCCTCCAATTTAGCTTGTGCCCTGTAATGTGGCTTAAGCCCATTGTCAGGGCTGCATTGGTATTTACTATAGTATTTGTTAGAATAACAAAGCACAGACAGTATTTTTCGTAGTTTAGATATATGCATAATTAGTTTCTTACATATTTTATTTTATTTATTTTTACTTGAAGTTCCTTGTAAATATTTTGACTCTGGGTCTTTTACTAATCATGAATTTCAAGCATCTTCTTCAATAGAGTGTGTTTGTTTTAAATTTATGGGCAATGCGCTAGACAAAAGTTCATTCTTGGGGAGGTGGGGGAGGCTAGGAGGATGGAGGGAGAGGAAACTGTGGTTGGGATGTATTGTATGAGAGAAGAATCTATTCTCAATTAAAAAGTACATTCTTAATTTAAAGATCTACAAATGTCCAAGTCTTAAAATAGTTTTATATTCAAGATAAGCAAATTTATGCATATGAAAGTTATAACACTTCTTGCCTAATCCATCTAAAAAGCATTACTATGTCCAGTGTTCCAGACAATTTCTAATTATTACATCTCCTCACTGGTGTTCACACCTATGTTCAAATGTAATACATATACCACCAAATCGTATATGACAAATAGTAATATATATAAGGTTTTTAAGTTAAAGAGTCTTTTCTAGAGAACAGGAGAGGGGAAAAAGGGAGACATGATCCCTTTTGCTTTTGTTTTGTATTGTATGTTTGTACTAAAACCCCTCTGGAACTATTTTCCATTTATGTACCATAAAAATTTTAAGCATCTGTTGGGTCCCAGGAAACAATTATTATTGTTGAAAAGGATAGCCCAGCTTAAAATTTCATGAATTTTTATTCACTGAATTGTATTCCACTGAGACATTTTAAATAAAAACTCATGAAATTGAGAGACAAATTTACAAGTGATTTTCAGTGTTAAGAAATTAAGCTTATACACAGAATGCTTACAGATCGAAGTGAAAACTTTTTTTAACAGGAAAATGCTAAGGATTTATAGAAAGTAGTTTAAAGTAATTATTAATTAGGCTACCAATAAAAACAACAATTATCTCCAAAATCTAGAAAATTGAAAACAGTGGCTGGGCGTTGGTGGCGCATGCCTTTAATCCCAGCACTCAGGAAGCAGAGGCAGGCGGATCTCTGTGAGTTTGAGGCCAACCTGGGCTACAGAGTTAGTTCCAGGAAAGTCGAAAAGCTACACAGAAAAACCCTGTCTTGAAAAACCAAAAAAAAAAAAAAAAAAGAAAAAGAAAAAGAAAAAGAAAACAGTGGTGTTGGTTTAACTTAAGTATAAATTCTACTTTATATTCCCTCCAGTTGTTAGGGTAGTATTAAAGGCTCAATGCAGGTTTCGGAATATATGCTAACTAGTTGTCAGATATAACATGTAATCCAATATATTTCTGATTCTCTAAAGCCAATAGTTAACATTAAATTCTAAATGCTGAATTTTTCATGTCGTGGGCTAAACCTTGGGCACTCAAGAGCCCCTTTCCACAAAGCAGGAAAGACTTGAAACTATGTGAACTGAAGTTTAGAGATTGGATAAATGGAGCAGGAGACACAGGTGACAGTGAGGGTTCTCTTCTCAGTCTCCTAGTCGTCATTTGGACAGAACTTAAGGGCGGACAGAGGGTAAGGAAGAGAATGAAACCTGTTAAAGTCAACTGTTATATTTGGCTTCTGGAAGAATGGGTGAATTCAAATTTCACTGAATATCTGGAACTCTTCAATATGACTCACAAATTTTGAATGTCCTCTAGTCAGTATTACTGCCTTAGAGTAGAAATGAACACTGTGGTCTCTTTGGTCTATAAGCCTCAGGCACATGAAGTTGAAGCCAAGAGGGAAATGAACACTAATCTGGATGGTGATTTGAGGATTGTAGATTCTGTTGCAAGAGCTATGGAAATTGTAGGAAACTTGATTGGTATTTTCATCTAGAAATTTAGTCATTCTATCTTGAGAATATTAACCATATTTTGCATGCTTCTTATGTTAGAGAAGATACAATAGCCAGTTATGCCAGCAAGCAACGTTAATAAGTCAGAGAAAATACTCCAGCCAGTGATGCTGGTAATGAAGTTATAGCTAACTCTTGGTGTCGGAGCAGTCATTTTGTCTAGAACAGAGAAAAGTACTTCAATGAATCACATCCCCAAATCAGAACCCTTAAGGCTGGTATATTGGAGCTTGCTCACATCAGCTCACTGGAGGTTACCATTAACATTGCTTTTTAACTATGCAATCAGTGATATCATCTTGAAAGTTTGGCTTTGGCCAACATGGGGCTATTTATACTACTACAGACTTGAAATCTATATAAATCTGGACCTTTGTCTATTTTTCTTTTCCCTGCTCCTAAGAACTGTGCATTCACCAGCATACCATGGACAAGAATCAGCATACTAAGTAGATAGATAACCTTGAGAAGAAAGAAAATTAAAGAAGCAGCTTTCTTTCTTTTTTTTCATTTTATTTTATTTAATTAACATTTTTAAAATTTATTTTACATACTGACCATAGTTGCCCCTCCCTCCTCGACTCTTGTTCTCTCTCCCCGACTCCCATCTATCCCTCTCTCCTTCCACTCCTCCATCTCCATTCAAGCCCCCCATGGTCTTGAACAAAGCATGATCCAACAAGTTGAGGCAGGCCTGAGGTCTTCACCTTGTGTCAAGGCTAGGCAAGGTATACCACTTTGGGGAACAAGTTTCCAAAAGCCAGCTAAAGGACAGAGACAGGTCCTGATCTCACTGCTAGGAAGCCCTCACAAAGAGATCAAGCTACACAACTGTTACACCATACAGATGGCCTAGATTAGTCCCATGAAGGCTCCCTAACTGTTGGTCCAGATTTCATGTGCTCCCAGGGGCTCAGGTCAGTTGTCTGTGGGTACCCTTATCATGACCTTGACTCTACGAGGAGTGTCTCTCATTAGAGCACACCTTGAATTGGGAAGGACCCTTATGTACTCAACTTTGGTTATAAGAAAATGTTATAAATTTTCTTCAATTTTATCATTTACTTAGATCTTAACATTATAAAAACAATGTATATTTTATCCAAAAAATAAATATTGCAATAGTGTCAACAAATCTTAACTAGTTGGAATGTCAGTCAAATATATTATCTCATTGATGTTCAACTTATTCATTATCTATGTCCTCATATCTTTTTCCTTTATTGAGAAAGCATTCTGCACTAGAGATTCTTTGTTGTAAATGTGTTGAATTTCCCAACAATGGAATTAAGATCTCAAGTGTTGATCTCTGTTTTATTACTCATTATGCTGAAACCCAAGGATTCTAAAGTTTTCAAAACTGTCCATTTCATCCAAAAGAGTTAAAAAGTTCAAATAAAAAATACCTGATGGATTGGTGCCCAACTCAACTATATATTGACATCACTTAGTAATTAATGAATGACCTATATGAAAATGTAAGCCTAAAGTCTTCACTTTCTAGTGGTACCTACCTGTTCTTACCCCAGGAGAGTAGGAAAACCACTTGAACTAATCTTAGAAATACATAAGGAAAGTGACTTCATAGTTTGGAGATTTCCAATACCTTATTAAATAACCTTTTTAAGCAACTCAGCATCAGTACTCATTATGAATATCATTTTTTTCTTAATTATATTTCCTAGTTTCCCTAAAATAAACCATGCTCTGAATTATATTTAAATAAAAATGAAATGATGTTAAATCACTAAATAGTTTCTATATGTCTTCAAAGATTTAGTTAAATATTCCCAAAAGGAAATAGATTGAATATAGAACTAGCAAGATGAGAAGTTTATAGATATGAGCTTCCTGTCTCCTCTAAATGCTATTTCCAGCTGCTACCTTTGAATGCACTAAGGGTACTTCCTGTGTGGGCTTAAGAAAAAAAAGATGAAGCTAAATGGCCAAATTTTAAGATCTAAATTTAAATGAAATCACATACTTTGTTTTCATGTTGGATAAAATAGGAAACAGGATGCTTTCTTCCAGTTAGTGGTAAACTGCAACAAAGAATCTTGCTTTCTGCTGGTCTGTATTTTTCTTAACTGACAGAGTGGGAAACATGTTAAGTTCTCATAAATGGAAAGCACCTGCTGAGGAAAACATCTCCCTTGACTTAAAAAGGGGCATTAACACCTCTGTCACTTCCCAGAGAGATGACGATTAAAAGATCAAATGTAAAGCACTCAGATATCCAGCTTCAAGAGTTACAAGTTCAAAAAGTTGAAGTTGTTTTCTGTCAGGTTGTGAGGAGTTGTGTCTTCACCGGGCACAGAAGTTCTCGTCAAGGTGAAGTTAATTCTGGACTTCGGTTTCCCCTGACGAGCCAGTGAATAAATGTGTACATCAAAATTCCTCCTTTATTGAATCAGCTTCCAGAAATGTCCCTTGAAGGCTGGCAAAGGCTGACCTTAATTTTTTTTTTTCTCTGCTTAGGAGAAAACTTGTCTGGCTCACCATTAGCACAATGCTGGATATAAATTCATCACCTCTTTTTACTTTTATTGTTGAGATTATAACATCATTACATAATTTTTACCATCCCTTTCCTCCCTCCAAAACCTCCTGCATGCACCTCTTGGTTCTTTTTAAAAATCATGGCCTCTCTTTTCCATTAACTGTTGTTACATCCATATACGCCTATACATGTTCCTAAATATAAGCTACTCAGTCTGTATAATATTACTCATATGTATGCCTTCAAAGCTGACCTTTTGCAATATGGTTTCAATGTACAATTTGTTGCTTTTAATACTTATGAAAATGCTTATCTAGTATCTGTTTGAGATTAATATTTTAAGTCATGGTTGTTTGTCAAGGGTTGTTAGCTCCAAAAGTCTTATTATTCTCTTTAATGTACCATGTACAGTAGGTAAAAGGAATGAGAAAAGTGCCCTTGGGAAATATTATTGATTTTGATTATATAAATACATTTAGAGCAGGATTCCCACCATTGTATCACTGACATTTTGACTTGCCAAGTCTGTTATTGTGGGATGTTGACTTGTGCATAGCAGTATCCATAACCATCTCCAGTCGTGACAACTAAAACTGCTTACAAGCACATCTCGATGTTCACAAAAGGCAAATTTTCTCCTAATTCTAAATATTTATGTATAGAGTATCAAACAAAGAGAACTGCATCCATAATACATATTATGCTCAGCTTTAAAAAAATATGTTAGTATAAGGTACTTACCTGTAGTTTTGTCATAACTAATATAACAAGAAATGCACCCATTTAATATAGATACATTTGTTCCCTGAATATTTTGGATGAGTATTTGTCTGGATATGAAAATCTACAGAAATAATAATGATATATGAAGTGGGCTGATGTCTGAGGTCATAATCAGTAACTGAATTGCTAATTCATGTATATATCAATTTTAAACTCTTTCCTCTTTTCTCTGAACTCATGGTAAAGATGACAGAAAATAATTTGTAGTTGTCAGGTTAAAGTGATTCACTCCATCACAAAAGTCATTGTTTATCTCTACATTTGATATAATACTAAGATTCAAAATCTGTCATGGGCTACTCCAGAGATACAATCCAGCTGTCAGAGATCTGGTAAAGTGCGCCATCATCTCCAAAAGGTAATTTAACTTTCTGTCAATACAAGGGAGTAGTCCAGATTTTACATAACATGATAGGAATTACAGAAGTAGTAGTGGCAAGTGGGTTGGGCAGGAAAATACCTAAAGTTTAACAACTGTTATACACATGAAAACGATGATGTTTGTTGAGAAATTTAATGAATTGGGGCTTTTCAAATTGGCCCAATGTACTTGAATTAAGGTTTGATTTTAGACCCTTATGAATTATTTAATATTAAGCAAGTTTTACTAGCTTACTTACTCATATTTTATTTTCCTTTATTTTGTTTTCCAACTTTTATTTTCCATCAATAAAATAAGCACAAAACAATGTATATAGTTATTATGAAAGTAAACTCTGTTTATAAAGTTCGATTATTTAGCATAATACCTTGAATGCAGCATAAATATAATAAATACTTTTCCAGCCAATAAAGTCATGACAAAATAGATTCTAAAGAATCTACAAAGTTGTAATTGCTTACTCTTGTCTAGTTTATCTTTTATAACACGGTTCAGAGAGAAACAAGGAGATAAAGGCATGAAGAAGAACATGGATTTTTTTCTACATTTTTCAAGATATTGGAACAAATGGTATTTCAGGGAAAACATCATTTGGTTTTAAAAATCATGATACTTCAAACACCATTCAGAAGAAAAGTTTCTGTGTTCGTGTCAATGTTCAAAATATCAAGCCTATTCCAAATTGGCAAGGATTGAAAGAAAACATTCAGTGTACTTCATTCAGTAAGTCGCCTGTAAACACTTCCCAGGACTATTGACTTTCTGGGTATGCAACATTCTCAAACCACCAAGAGTGTGTATAAGCACTTAAACATTTCCACTTTGTCTTTTGTACCACAGCATGGGTTTTAAAGTGACTTCTGTCTTCCACGCATGGTTGAAGATGGTTTCAAGTATTTTAAGTAGTTTTCTAACCAGATGAAAAAAAGTGTATTTGCCTTCCACTAGTATAATCCTCCACAAGCAAAAACTTTATTATTTGATATATGCACAACTACAATGATATAAAATTCAAATAGTTTTAAAAGTTTTTAGTCAAACACTTATAAGACAACTTTTCACACCAAACACTTCAGTAGATTCTAGAGAAAGGCACAAAAAAGTGAGGGCTTACTTTCAAGGGGTGCTATCATGGTGTACAAAAGAGATGGGATCAAATGCTTATTTGGAATACAGCATAATAGATGCTATGAAATGGGTAAATCACTGGCAATACAGAAAGAGAAAAAAAACTTCATTTGTGTATCTGCATCCTAATCAACTGAGAGAATAACATTTAATAAAACCAAAACTAGACAAAAACTATCATGTAAAATTTAAAAGATTCTCCATAACTCTGGGGGATGATCTACAGAGTGGAGAGAAAAATGGCAAAATGAGAAACAGGGAAAACTGTGCTTCTCATGAGTGGTTACTATTCAGAATTACAAAAACTCCATCACAAAGCAAAAAACAACTCCATGATTATAATAGCCAAGCAAACTGAAGCAACCTAAGTGACAAGGGTTGGTACGTGGATGAAGAAAATTTGGTACATGCACACAATTACTATTCATCCACTAGAAACAATGAAACCTTGCCATTTATCACAGCATGAATGGAACTGGAGAATGTTATATTAAATGAAACAAAGCAGGAACTGGAAACCAGTTTCAGATTCTACTCACCTGTGGGATATAAATTATGACAGACATTAAGCAGAGGTGCCTGGTCACATGAGAGAAGCATGAGGCAGAGAGGGTAAAGAAAGTTGATGGATGTGTATTCTTTAGACATGGATAACTGCAGGTATTTGTGCTTGCTATTATACAATAGAAATAATATATTATGTAATAGCACAATAAAATAAAGGGCATTTTAAAAACTAGAAGAAAGTATTTTCCATTTTTACTGTAGAGATATTTACTGTAAAGGAGCTGTGAGAGGCTCAGGGAATATAATTGAAGAGGGTTAATGAAGAGTATAGGTGCCAGAAGATGGAAGTGCTGGGAGCTACTGCCTTCTGGGCATAACACAGCCTCCTCAATCATAAAATCAGAGCATCTGTGGTTGCCTATACTGGACCTGCAACAAGAATGGGCCCATCAGCAGCCAGTCATGGATGGCGGAGGAGCTCATCCAGCCCTATTCCTTCTAACTGTACTATTGGTTAATGATGGATTTGAGCAGAGAGGAGCCATTGCCTTCTGGGTGTTCCTTACCAATGCTCATACTGATAGTCCTGGTCAACAGCAGGGCGTCACTAAAATAAGAAGCCCTAAACATAAAGGAAAAGAAGCAGTGAATAGAGAGGGTGAAAAAGACAGGAAGAAGATAAGAAAGAGTGAAAGACTGCAGGATGATATGAATGCATTATATATGTTTGAAATTATCAAAGAAAAAAAAATAACAGTGTTGGAGTGATAGCTCAGAAGTTGAAAGCACTGACTGTTCTTCCAGAGAACCTAGATTTGTTTCTCAGTACCCACATGATGGTTCTCAATGGTCTCTAATTCCAATTCCATAGAATCTGATGCCTTATTCTGTCCTTTGTTGGCACTGCTTTTGTGTGGTACACCGACATGCATGCAGAAAAACTCCTGTACACTTAAAATAAAATATTTAAAACAATACAGAACAAATTCAATTAATTTTAAAACTGTTAAATGCTGTGGATATTGCTCTATATAAATAAAACACTGATTGGCCAGTAGCCAGGCAGGAAGTATAGGCGGGACTAGCAGAGAGGAGAGAGGAAAAGGAGAGGAAGGCAGAGAAAAGGAGACACCAGCTGCCATTCAGGGAGCATCATGTAGAGACAGTAGGTAAAGCCACGGAACACGTGGCAACATATAGATTAACAGAAATGGGCTTAGTATAAGAGTAAGAAGTAGACAATGGTAGGCCTGAGCTAATGGCCAAGCAGTTTAAATAATATAAGAGTCGGTGTGTTTATTTTGTAAGTGGGCTCTGGGACTGGCAAGTCTTGGTGGGAGCTGGAGAGAAATTCTCCAGCTACAGTTAAATGTTTCAGAAGACAGGTAAGATATGTTTCATCTGACTTCAAAATTATATAATGTACATTAATTGACATATTAGCTGATATTGCAGTACTGTATGGATTTTATATATCAGTTAATGACCAATTTTAACATACATAGCAATGATTATATTATTCCTCACTGTTCTATTATTTTTAGATGATTTTAGCAGACTTTTCATAAAATACAACTCAATGAGAAATTTCCCTAAGACATTACAAGTATAGTTGAGAAACAGGTGTTCTGTAGTGTGTTTCCGTTGTTCCTGACCAGTATGTTTTGTTTTGGATGTTCTGGTGACCACGCTTGGTTTTTTATTTAAAATGATGGAAGTGCATAAGGATGGAAGGGTATAGAGCTGAGGACTAAGATTATGACCTATCTGAACACCTGGATCTCGATCTGCTAATTTTACCCAAGGAAACTTTCAGCAAAATCGTCTTGCCTAATCAAAAGCAAATCATAATCATAACCATAATGAAATACACCTTACCTTCTATTTTGTTTTCTTTTAGGGGTTTTGGCTTTTCAAGACAGGATTTATCTTTGTAGCTCTGGCTGTCCTGGAACTCACTCTGTAGACCAGGCTGGACTGAAACCCAGAGATTCCCCTGCTTCTACTTGTTTAAAATGTGAAAAGCATGAAGCTTACATTGTTTCTTTCTGTAATTGCCAAGATTGAAATATTTCTTCCCAGGAAGGTATCCAGGAGCTCACAGGAATGAGGGAAGAAGAGCAGCTAATTAAGTCAGATGGATTTTGCTTCTCTAAGACAAAGTATCCCTGAGAAAATGGGAAGTAGTAGTCAATTCACAAATATAATAATTCATCATAACGAGAGTGTTGTTTATTGAGATGCACACAGAAACTGAACGGGAAACAGTAGTTCTTAATATTTTAGTATGCTAACATGTTAAAAATAAGATAGCCAATAATATTTTTGTGGAAAGAGCAAAAATACTGGGGAACACAATTTGTAGCCAAGCAAAAAGAGTTATAGGCTTTTATTTTTATTTCCTTTTAACCTCCAACAAAATGCTTTCACATAATGTTAGAGCTATCTCAGGGGATGCTTTTAGTATACCTAAAATAGAACTAAATACAGTGCACAGAATTGCCAAAAAATGCTTTGGAAGGTAGTGCTTACAATTGTCCAGATAGAAGTAGATTTTTAGTAGATTGTCCTCATTTCATTCCATTTCAGCTACATATTACATTGCCTTTATTAAATTAATGAAACTCAAAGCCAACAGAAAACATGAAATACACTAAGAATTTCCAGGGTAATCAGGTGACTTTAGTAACTGTAAACTAACTCTTTGTGATTTCTGTCTTACATCCTGGACTAAAAGATTATCCTAACTTCATTCCTAAAGTTTTTGGTTTTATGTAGTGTTAGAAAAATGTCTCCCATAATAAATGATTTATGAAACAATCTCTATAGCCATAGGGAATTTATTTGAATGAATAGCAATTGTAAAAGTTGGAAAACATATTCTTCAATTTGTCATTGGACAAAACATGCTGTTTTCTAATTTTTTCACCTTTCCTACCTTGAACCAGAGGGTCCAAACTTCAGCTTCTCCATCTTTTGGCTGTGAATCATTTCTCTGTTCATGCCGGCCATGGAAGGGCCACAGCTTTATTGTCAAACAATTTGAGATTTCATTAACATTTTGTGAGTAGATGAACTTTTGTCTTGAGAGATTCTCATAAAAAGCTTGTATCTCATTGTTCTCATTTGTAGAGTAGTGGATCATAAAAGCAAGTCCTCAGCTGATGGCAAATCTTTGCTTAGCTAAAATACTTAGGTAAATTATTTCAATAAGTTATCTAGTAATAAATTAGGCAATAAAATTGACTGATAGTTAAACAGGTAAATTTACCCTTCTAGTCCACATTAGTGTATAATAAAAATCTATTTGACCTTAAACAACAAATCTGTATTAATCCCTTAATGGTTTGTCCTTATTCCACTTCCCAGGTGCAATTGGAGACTTATATCTTTATTTTTATTTTTCTTGAATTTAATACCATAATACAGCTCACTCATGGAATTATACATGACTCCTTATATTCTAGTTTTTCCATTTCCCTCTGTGCTCATCATTTTAATCCGCTATGTTCCAAGGTAAAAAAAATTTTCAAGAGCTGCTTGTGTATCTCATCTTTTGTTTGCTGTATTCAATCATCACTTACTACACCTCTAAAACACTGGTAGTCTTGCCTCATGACATCTCTATCACCATTTTGGTCTAGACCTTCATATGTTCTTCTCCTTTCTTTTCCATCCATAACTGAGCTGTAAAGTAACAAAACAACCAACTATCCATTTCAGGTGTATACATTGTTCAGTCTTGTTTTAACCACAGAAGAAACAAGATGCATGGCCACACGAGCGCGCACGCGCGCGCACACACACACACACACACACACACACACACACACACACTTTTGGGTTCTTATGCTTTGACAAGTAAATCGACATACAATTATAGAATTCACCCCACCCCACAACCTATGATAGAGGAAATGAAGTTCAAAAAAGACAATTGACTATAGCTCACATCAATTTACATGCAGCAATGCAGGAAAAATATCCACGTTGGTCTCCAGGTGAGGTTACAGCTGACTGCTTCCTCTCTTTGCTGCTGTCCTAGAACTGCTTTAGCAAAATGTACACACTGAGTGTTTTAAACATTCTATAGTTGTTTTTATCACGTCACTGAAGACTAAAGCACCCCACAGTCCCTATCTTCAATATCATATTGGGATATGGGGTTTAACATAAGAATTTCAGAGGAACAGAATTTAGTTCCTGATCCCACTTAGCACAGTGTGATATTTTGTTGAGATAGCTGTTCTCACTGAAAAAAATCACAAAGCTCAGTCCCCAGTTAGTGGCCTAGAGATATGGTAGGATCTTTAATGGCACTTTGAGTTGTGAGAGAGTACTTTTCACTCTCTCTTGGGAAGGGGTTGGCTCTTCTAGATATTCTGCTCCCTCTCCTTCCTTTGAATGTGCCTGCATACCTTCCACATTCCACTTTGTTTTGTTTCCTTCATCTTCCTCATGGGTGGAAAAGTACTTGAGTCTGATCAGAATGAATGCCTGTGACATGCTCTTCAAAAACTGTAAGCTAAATACAACTTTTTTCTTTATAAATTCTCCATCCTCAGATATTTTGTTCCAGGAAGAAAGAGCAAACATATCATGTTTATGTAAGAAAGTAGTTTGGGTCTCTTTAATTGTATCAGAGAGAATTTGAAATCCTAATCATGCCCAAAGACACCTTGATCTCTATTTACAATTTTAATTGAAATCAGCTGTCTAGAAATCTGCAAAAATGCATCTAAATTTTAAAATTTGTGGGTGTGATTTTAATTTTCAGTGAAAATACTTTTGCCCCATAAAAACATACTTTGAGAATGATTATAAAATCTCATGTTAGATATTAGCATTAAAAAATAAACGAAAGGGGTCTATCTTAACTGTTTCTATTGTTATACAAAATAACACATACTGGGGAGCTCTTAAAATCTGAATTGATGTCTTTCCATTCTTGATGCTAACCAGGCTTGGGCACAGTCAATGAAGACTGGATGCTAACAAAGCACTTCAGACATCTCTTTTCAATGCATGCTTTATTGAGAAATGGCATGGGATTCTCTGGGGGCTGCTTTTAAAGGTACTAATCCCATTCCTTGAGAGCCCTGTCTTCATGATCTCCTCATTTCCCAACCCCCTCACCTTGGGATTTAACTTTTGCCTCATGCATTTGAAAGGAAGGCCCAGGAACATACATTCTGCAGAATGCCCTGAGCACATTATTTGATAACCATATCTACCTCATTGAAGAACTGCTTCCTCTTGATGTTTTCACTGCTGTTCTCACCTTAATTCTGTCTTTTGTCACCGTGAATAGTGTTCAGTCTTCCGAAAACTCTGACTGATGGAGGATTTCTGTATAGGCTGGGAAGGCCAGTAATGGATATATTCACACTTTAGCCAGAAAAGAATCTTCAAAGTTTGCAATAAACTGAGCAATCTCCAGGGATCAAAACAGTCCCTCAGATTCAATACCAGGTGTCTTCCCCAATCTTAGCTTCACAACTTGCCAGCCATATCAGCTGCTTACTCTGAGCAGGGAGTCTACTGTTCCTGCTGACACAGGCTGAGAATAAAAAGGCACGGCTGCTTCAGGCATACACTATAACCAACAATTCCTCAAAACAACAAGGAGGGTGACGTATAGTGTCCTCAGGGTATTGAGGCTTTTATCCTTTGTCTCTTCTCCTTCCTTCTTTTTTTTTCCTCTGAATACCTATATTCCACTTTCTCCCTCAGTATATTATCTCTGAGATATTGTTCTCTCTTGTCACTCAGGTCGGTCAACCAGAATCAGAATTGGAGCGCCCAAATCAACACATTTGATATTTTAAGAGACAAAAGCACTGGGAATAGGTACAGTAAAATGTCCCTTTGGGGGGGGGGGGTAAAAATAAAGAAGAACATTAGTCAGCAAGGTTGGACTGATTTAATTGCTTGATGTATAAGTTGTAATATGGTCATGCCATCCTAAGGAGTATAGTAGCAGGAGACATTAATATTAACTGTTTAATAACATTGTACTCGGGTTTGTTATCATCACTCTTGTTCAGTTCCCTTTGGAATCAGTGAGAAATTGAACTTTGAAAGTCTACTCCTAGTTTTGAACCACAAGAGCTAATGTTAGGCTAACAGAAAGGCCTAGTGGCTAAAAATGTTTGCAATCAACGCTGAAGACCTGAGTTCTATTCCTGGAAGCCACATGCAGAAGATAATAGACTCTTAAAAATTGGCCTCAGACTTCCACAAGCACACTGTGGCACAAACAGGCACACACACACACACACACACACACACACACACACACACACACACACACTTTAGTACAAGTGTAGATACAAATAAATAATGAATTGAAGAACAGAATTTAAAATATTTCTATAGAAATGGTTGCATTATAAAAGATCTTTTAAAAATATGTCTGACTATTGGAGTTTGGAAGTTATCTTAAATCAACTGAAGCATTCATTTAGAACATGAAAATAATGAAATGGACATAAGAAACATTAGTGAATCACCTTTTCCATTTTGAGACCTAGTAAATGATAATTGAACTTGGACTGGTAAGGTACTATTGAGCAAGCAATAGTAAGAAATGTTCTTGAGTTATACATTATAATAATTTGTGTTAGCAGTTAAATACATAAACTAGTTCATATAATACAAATCCATGATGAATTTTTAAAATTCTATCTGTTGATACTTTTTTCTAATTCACAGAAGTTGGGACTCACAGAACTATCCTCTTATGTATGTTAAATGAACACTGTCCATTGTCTTACATCCCCATTCCATCATAACTCCTTTAAATGTCAAGATGAGCCATGTTAGAAAGAGAATATCTTTCGTAACAACTCAAAATTCTACTTATTTTAATAAAATTGAGAGACAGTATGTAAGAAAATCTACAAGGGATATTTTGAAATTTTTGTTGTTTTTGTTGTTCTGAATCAGAACACAATATTCTCAAAGCATTTTGTGCATGGCAAGGGTTGGGATATCTGTGTGTTTTATAATAGATGATTTAAGCACTATTTCTCTCTGTGGGGACATTAAGTCATCTGATCTGATATTTATTTTGGTCTTAGCATTTGTTGAGAAGCAATCAACAGCATACATTTGAAAAGATCATACTTGTCCATCAAAACACAAGATAAATTTTGTAACCATGCATTTATTCAGCAAATATTTATTATATTACTTAATATGTAAGTTGTTATTCCAGGAAAAACAAAGATAACTATATTAGAACTTCAGGTTTAGTTCTGTATGTTCATTTAAGACATATATTAAATTACAAATTATGATTGCGTATGATACAGATCAATATTAGTGTACAAAAAGAAACAGAAATATACTCATCCATTGGGGATTATTGCACTGAATTGAAAAATTATCTTCTGTGTATCAAACTATAAACACATATATTCAATGCACATTTGAATATATTACACATCAGCATAGAAAGATTTTTGCATCAGGGATTTATGCTTATTAAGACAATTTTATAGTGTTTGTATAAAATTGAAATTTTTGCCTGTCCTGTTACCTTGGTGTTTTATGTCTATAATCACACCCTTTGGTAGGTAGAGGAAAGAGGATGAGGAATTCAGTCACCCTGAACAACATAGCAAGTTTGAAGTCAGCCTGAGTTACATATCACCCTGTATGAATAAAAAGTAAAATTAAATTATGTGGTTCACGTAGTTATACTTATGTGAGGACCTGTTTCATGGCATTATATAATCATATTTTTCCTTGTATTCTTTTATTAAAAAAAGGGCAAACTCTTATTATTGCACAGTAGCACCCTGATTAGTCATTTATCTTGGATCATAATCAAGTCATGGTTCTACTGCTTCAATGGAAATCATGCTTATCCAGACCGTAGCTGTTTTCCCTGCTTATAACTAATTTATGATGTAATAGCTATTGACATGTCCATTCATGATCCTGCTTTCCTGGATACTGAACAATGGCCTCATAGTTGTTACTTTCAGGTGTTTTATAATCAAATCTAACTTTCAAGTTTTTGGAGCACTAATAAAACATTTCTCCAGAGTACACAAATATGTACTTCTTTTATGATTCAAGTCAACTATTTTTAATTCAAAGAACCAGGAAAAAATAATAGAATAAATATATTTCATCACAAAATATTTGACATCAGTACTCAAGAAAATTTGCTAGCCACTTTATCTGTTAAAACCCATAATTTCTACCTATGTTTAACCATGTGGCTTGGTACCTTTTCTCAGTTATGCCTTGTCACCTTGCTTCCTCTGTCTGGGTGGTGGTTCCTGACTCTGCCCTTCCTCTTCCCAGAATTCTCCTAGTCTGCTCACCCCGCCTATATTTCCTGCCTGGCTACTGGACAATCAGTGTTTTATTAAACGGGTGTACAAGTGCATTATCCTATAGCATCTGAGAATCTTGTTTATCATAGCAATTAACATCTTCTGGTACATAATTTTTTATGTACTTCTATTGGTTAGTGATTGTTCCCAGGATACTATGTAAGAATTAAGAAGCAACAACTTGTTTCTTTTTTAAAATTTTAGTTGATGTTTCCTAAGAACATAGGGTACACACATTCCGTTTTAAATAAATGTTTGCTGAATATTCCAATTCAATTTATGAAGTAGGAAAATATTTGATGAAAATGTATTGAATTCTTTGAGTTCTTTACATAGAGTTTTTAATTAGTTAAAAAAGTGAAGGAATCTACTATGATTACTTATGTGAATATATAAAATAGCAGTAATATTCAACTATGAAGATAAGTATAGATACAAAAGAAAAGAATGCATGCTGGTACTACTGAAATACAGAAAGACGATAAGACTATATCTTGTTTCTTTCAGTGTAGAAATAACTAAACAGGAAAGAAATCATTCAATACCTGAGAAACACTCTTAGAAAAGACACTTGCATTTAATTGCTCATGTACACTGAATGCTGTATTGTGATTGTATCATATCTAGAATAATTTTTATGGTAAACATACTCTACTGCTCTGTATAATTATATGTCATTTTACTTGACTGTCAACAAGTGCTCCCTTCTCCAGAAAATTGCTATAGTAGTTGGAAAAATATATGTACTTTCATATGAAAAACATCAAATTATAACAAGTCAATAAATAGAAGTTAGCTTCCATGAGAGTTGATATTGATTATAAATTTGATGAGTTATAGAATTATGTAGAGGACAAATCTCTAGACATGATTACGATGTCATTTCTAGATTACTTTGACTGAGATAGGAAGATCCACTCTAAATCATTTTTTGGACAATTTACTTATTAAAAAGACAAAAGCAAGCTGAGTACCATCATTTGTACTCTATTTTCTGGCTGTGGGAGTCATATAAGCCACTGCCTTACACTCCAGGGTCCACCCTTTCCCTGTTGTGATGGATTACATTCCCTCTTATACCATGAGACAAAAGAAAAACTCCTCAAATTACCTTGAATTTGTCAAGCGTTGTCTCAGCCAGCAGAGAGAAAGAAAGGGAATAGGACAATATTGAGTATCACACATTAAATAGGTACACACTTGTACAAAAATGTAACTACTAATTTCTCCTTGTTTATTAAAATAAATGTTTGCTGACTTTCCCTGGAATTAAGTTTCTTCCTTTGATTTTCAGAATTAAGAATCTCTCTCTATATAGCATTTCTTCAAAATATTAACAGAATTAGTTCCCTATTGATTTTAATATAACAGAATTTTACATCTAAGTTATAGGAAATTGCCAAAGAGAGGCAAATGACATACTATCTTACTTTTGCTAAAATTCTATGTCCCTGAAAAGCGTGTTTAGTTTTATGCAAGTTTATCACCAAATGTTGTTGTCAATAAATTCAACTCCAATGTAGGTTAAGCAACAAATTTTATAATGATTCTACAAAGGGCAAATGAGTCGCAAAATTGAGAGAATTCCTTATGAGTGTTTCATTTTATTACAAATCCCACAAAAAAATCTAAATGATTTCAGGTTGTTTGCTTAAGTCTTTAGTCTAATTCTATTCTCTTGGTACTCAAACAAAATGACTTTCTTTCTACTAATTGGTTGCCTCTCCTTTGCCCTTTCCTGTTCAAGTAAATGAAGTCTTGGGGTAGGGAGGGAGAAAACCTAATTGTGTATACCTATAATGATTTTTTTTTTTTTATTTCAAGCCCTAGTGCTTTATGAGCATGCATTGCCAGCAACTTAAAACAATCACCTGCAAATGTCAGGGAATCATCATGCTAGGCCCGCCATGCCTACTTGACATGCAGAAGTCATGGAGCTTTCCAAACTTATACTTGTCTAAATTAGCAAAGTCTTCCACGATTCAGATCTAATTTAAATTGTTATGAGCAGCCTAATTGTGCTACCTGCTATAGCCAACTAGTGAGTGACTCCTGATTTCATTACCCATCTCTTGCTGCTGAGAGTAAATTAAGTACTCAACCCAGGATGATTTTGCTCTATTAAGACAAAACAGTGACATACTGATTAAATTTAAGCTGTCAGATTATATTTCATTTATTACTACTGCCATTTGTATGAGAGTATAGCCAGTCACTTTCTTTTCCAATACTCCCCTTTAAACTTCTGATCATAAGAAACCAGGCATATATGATTTCTAAATGCGGATATATAAGCTATTAAAGTTAATTTTAGGACAAATAAATATTTGGAAGAATTGTTGTGATCACATCAGCACAGAGGGTAGTTGATGATTCTTGAACCACTGCAATGGTGTTTTGTGAGCATGTATGTGTATTTGTGGAAAAGGATTTGTATATAAATGTTCCCATTTATTTTCTGCAGGGTTTACTGAGGTTTTTTTTTTCCATTTGACATATCTGTATCTCCTTAGCCTTAATTAGAATAAAAATTGTGAAAATAAAATCTATTTTGTTACTGTTACATGAAATAATCCTTTAAAACATAAAGGATCACTGGAGAAAAGCAAAGATACAACATATTAACAGGATATGATCACGTATTATGGGATATAGACTCACCAATGATATCATGTTTTGCTTTTTAAGAAAGATCTGAATCTCCATCTTCAGAGTTTCATCACTACCACTCTTGGCAATGGTTTGGTTTCTTTAGCATCACTGCAACCACAATAAATTAAAGGAGGCAGATTCATATGACATTATTGTGTTACAGCTTTCAAGGGCTCAGGCTGTAGATGACTGGCGTAATTTTCTTTAATGGAACAGAGTGATGGTTAGATGTATGGTTGAGGTTATCTCCAATACTTGATGAATAGAAGCAGAAAAAGTAGCATACAGAAGTGCCACATAACAATACAAGCACATGGAATCCATTCCATGGACAAAATTTTCTACAATTAGATACCACTCAATGCTCTTCATGATTTCTATACAATGCTTCCTATCACAAATTACCTGATGAGCATAAGCCACCCATTTGAATAGAATCCTCATGATCTAATCATGCCTGATTATATTCTTCTTCCAGAAAAACCTAGAGGTATGAGCATTTACTAATTCTACCAGACTGACAAACAGCAGTATCCACCACAATGACCATACCAACTCCTAAAACTATTTCACAAACTGAAGGAATCAACTCTTTCAATTTAATTATAAATACAGTGCTTTATGACAACTTATCAGAGTATTATGTTGAAAAAGGTATAATTTCATTCTTTAATTTAAATCTAGATACTTTGTTATTTAAGAAAGTAGATTTATTCATGTACTAAAAAAATTTAAAAATAAATTTTTTGGCAAAGTGCTTCCTGATTTGGAAGTAAAACTGTGAAGTATCAGAATATAATTAATAATTTAGTAATAAGGTTGTAAACCATTGCCTTTGGCAAAGAAAAGTTTATTTCAGAAATTATCAATAGGAACTAAAAAAATAACACAATAAATATTTTCTAATGTAACACAGGTACCAAAGACACAGGTATAAATAAATAACTAGGCCATAGATTTTGGTAAATACAGTGTATATTAACTCAAAAATGTACAGGGCATGATTTTTGAGAATTAATTAATCTGTAGCATATACCAAAAATATAAGAAGAATCCCTTTAATTTTACATTTGTATATCTGTTCAGTTTATTCAATATACTTGCATTACAATAGCTAAGCCTTTCTTTCATTTCTAAAATAATCTCACCATTTATTCCATTTTATAATTCCAGCTACTCTGGCTCCAGGGATCCTCTAAGCCTCTCTCCAGCTTACCAGTAGGCTCTGGAGATTTGAATTGTGGTCCTCAACTTTTGACAGGGAGCCCTTCCCTGACAATGCATGGATGGTGAGGATCCAGAATATGATAGGTACAGTATACGTATATATATATATATATATATATATATATATTGGTGTACAGCACTTAGCACAATGTACAACTAAAAGCTTGACCTCCATAAAATTTACTATTATGGTTATACTGTCATTTGGACTTCTCACTATTAATAGCACTTAAATTGTCAATACATAAGCCCAAATAGTTTTATGCTTTTATCATAACAGGCGAACACCTAGACCGATCAATTAGCAATTGACATTTTTGGCATTACTATGGTTAATAGTCATAGTGTAGTTGATTCCTATAGCCACAAACAAAATGGTAGAATCCAAAATACAGGATACATTAGCTGTTTATACTATATTTTTCATGGGAAAATAATCTTTTTATATCAGCTAACAAAAATAATGTCTTTACTCAATACTGGAAATGCTGAATGTTAAGCCACTTGAACACACACACACACACACACACGCACACACACACACACACACACACATATATATATATATATATATATATATATTCAGTGTCTCCTGTCTGTTAGTACTCATTTTAAAGAGAATTTTTGTGTAAAATTTTATTTTCCAAATTAAAATTATACTAAATAGCTAAGAGCTTAATGTGTGAAGAAGACTTTGACTTACCTTATTTTCTTTATTTCTTTTCTGTTACTGAAAATAGAATTTTTCTCACATCATATATCCTGATTATAGTTTTACTTCCCTCCAATGAAAAATATAGTATAAATAGCTAATGTATCCTGTATTTTGGATTCTACCATTTTGTTTGTGGCTATAGGAATCAACTACACTATAACTATTAACCATAGTAATGCCAAAAATGTCAATTGCTAATTGATCGGTCTAGGTGTTTGCCTGTTATGATAAAAGCATAAAAACTATTTGGGCTTATGTATTGACAATTTAAGTGCTGTTAATAGTGAGAAGTTCAATGTGAAGACTTACTATTAATTATGAAAGCTTGGCCTTAGCTTAGGCTTTTTTTCTAATTATTTTTATAATTTATAAATTTATTATATTTCTAATTTATAACTTAAATTAATCCACATCTTTTAATCTACATTCTTTTATGTTGCTCAGTTACCTTTGCTTTTATAATGTCCATGTTGCTTGCTCTGTGTCTCCTGGCATCTCATCTTCTTTTTTCCAGCATTCTCTGTGCCTGGAAATCTTGCCTAGCTATTGTCCATTAAGCTTTTTATTAAACCAGTCAGAGTGATACTTCTTCACAGTGTACAAAAAGATTATTCCACAACACCTCCTCACCTCCCATTTCATCCGGATCTACTCCCTTTTTGTCTCTTACTAGAAAACATACAAGCTTTTAAGTTACAATAATAAAAATAAAATGTAACAAAATAAAATACAATAATATAAAACAAAAACCAACTCACAGGAATTGAACAAAACAAACAAACAACAAAAAAAAAAACTGAAGGAAAAAAGCTCAAGTGAAGGCACAAGAAACAGAGGCCCACTCATTCACACACTCTAGTTCACTTTTATTCAAACTCATTAGCCACAATTTAAAAAAAAAATCCTTCTCAGTGATGTGGCAGAAAGGGGAAAATTCTTGAGAATTTTTTATTTTATTTTATTTAGTGAAACACTACCCTTTTCCAGTTAATCAACTGTGATATATATCTTATATATTAATATATATATTATATATTAATATATATATAATATATTATATATATTAATATATAAGATATATATCAATCTTATATTTATAATAAAAAGACAATAGCTACATAAAGATCTAGAAATAGAACACATACATTATATGTATATATATATATATACACACACATAATATATTTGAAAATATCAATTTCTAGTTATAAGCAGATATTTAGCTATTTTATATGCATTATGTTGTATTTTGATTTTTATGATTTTTTCTTGAATACATTATATTTGCTCCATTCTTAAAGAAAGTTACAGCTACATTGAGTCAAGAAGAGCCTCCCTGCCTAACTAAAATCATACTAACTGTGTTTCTGGTGTGAAGTTAAGTTCATTAGTTTGTAGATCAGTACAAAACACAAGCAGAGTTAAGGTTCTACACTTGGGACAACTACATTAGCACAGTGTTCTCCTGTGAGGAAATCATGAGCTACAAATGCAAATAAATTCCCACCTAAAACTGAACTCTAGGTATTGCCATATAAGCCATCCTCCTCATAGAAGGTTTTCAGTCACTTTCAAGTGATACTTAGAGGTAACTTTTCCATTCTTTCTCAAATAGTTTCTAGGTGATTATTGATTATAGATTAACAAAGTGGCAACAAAATCACATGTGTAAGGATCTTAAGGTAATAAGAACTTCATAGGCCGGGCGGTGGTGGCACATGCCTTTAATCGCAGCACTCTCGAGGCAGAGGCAGTCAGATCTCTGTGAGTTCAAGGCCAGCCTGGACTACAGAGGGAGTTCCAGGAAAGGTGCAAAACTACACAGAGAAACCCTTTCTCGAAAAAACAAAAACCAAACAGACAAAAAAAAGCTTCATTGCATATTATTCTTCAAAATATATTTTTGTTTTTTACTTTCATTGATTTTTGTAGATTTAACATCATAGATTCTGATACCACTTATCTTGGCATCTCCCTGCATCTGCCCTTGCAACCTCCCCCCAAAAAAACAAAATTAAATCAAAACCAAAATTAAAAGTAAAACCCAAAATCAAACAAAATAAACAAAACAAAAAAGAAGAATCTTGTCATGGAAGCTGTAACATAGCACATTGAGACTCACTGTTTACCCTTTAGTTTATTCATTTTGACTTGCAAATGTTCATTTTTCAAGTCATTGATCTGACTCCAGGCCTCTGTTTTCTGCTGCACCACCAGTAATGGGTTCTCACTGGGGCTCCTCTTGGATATCCTATTGTTATTCTGTGTCATGGAGATCCTGCTGCTTTGGATCTGTAGGTTAGTCCCCTTCACATGCTCCAGCAGTGCATAGATGCAGTGAATGTTGGGGTGGGCCAATTGACAGTCCTGTTTCTGGGCCGAAGTGGTACCTAGGTTGGTCAGCTCTCTAGCTTTCCTTCATCATCAGTACCCTGGCAAGCTATCAAGCACTGCCTAGGCTGGCTCACCCGTCGCAGCCTAGAACAAGGAGTGAGGCCAATTCTCCAGCTTTGGGGCCCTTAAATCTGGGTTCAACTCACTCATTGCCAGGACCTGCTCTATTGTTCTGCCCAGGCAAGGTGCAGGGCCCTCTCTCCTGTTTGCTGTAGGGGATATATGAGGGGTTTGGGGTCAGCTGTCCTACTCTTAAGTTCTCTGGGTTGGTTCATCTGAGGGCCCCTCCCCATGCCTGACAACGGGCTCAGCTCTAGTGTGCTGCCCAGTCTGGGTACAGAACCTCCTCTCCTGTGTGCTTCAGCTAGTGTGAGGCAGGGCTAATTCTCTCACTCTAGTGACCCTGGGGACCAGCTGTCTTGCCTAGATGACTCAGCCATTCAAGGCTAAGTTCACAACCAAAAGTATAAAACATATTAATTTTTAAGAGTTTATATGTGTTTTGATCTTATCTCCTCTTTACCAACTCTTCCCAGATTCGTGCTTTTCTCCCCACCTAAATTTGTATGTTTTGTTTGTTGATTTGTTTGTTTTATTAATATATAAGCTATTCAAGATCAATTTGTGCTGGCCAAATATTTTCCGAAGCTCTTACACTAGAGAATGGTTGACTGATTTAGACAGGGCTGCATATTCTCTCCAAGAAAATGGTGTCTCCTTCTCACAGCAGCTAAGAATTGTCAATACAGGTGAATCTATGTCTTTAGCTGTGGTTGTGTGCTCCACTCTCCTCCCCATGTGAGCATATGACCTGATTGTGTTTGTACAGATTTGAGGCATGTTGTCACAATCACTGTGAGTTTGTATCTTCAGATGCCCCATTATGTTCATAAGACAGTGTTTTCTTGGAGTCACACACCACCTCTGACATTTACACTCCTTTTCTTATCAGTATTTTGTTTTATTATTATTATTTCATTTATTCTTCTCTCATATAGTACATCTCTTCTGTAGATTTCCCTCTTTCTACTCCTTCTAACCCCCACACCCCACCTCCACCACCTCTCTTCTCCTCCAGAATCCCTCCTTCACCATTTCCCTTCAGAAAAGAGCAGAACTCCCAGGGATATCAACCAAATACAGCATAAGACTAGGCACAAACCCTCATATCAGGGCTGGATGATGCAACCCATTAGGGGGTAAAGGGTCTCAACAGTAGGCGAAAGAGTTAGAGACATCTCCCTCCCACTCCCAGTTTTAGGAGTTCCACAAAACACCAAGCTATACAAGTTTAACATATATTCAGAGGCCCTAGTGCAGGCTCATATAGGCTCTCTGTTTGTCACTTTGAGCCTTTATGAGCCCTGCTTAGTTGCCTCTGTGGACTGTGTTCTCCTGGTGTCTCAACCCCTATAATGTTTCCTTCCCATCTTCTCGGGGTTTCCAGAGCTCCACGGGTAGGGACCCAAAGAAGATCTCCAGTTTGGGCTTTTTTTTTTTTTATCTAACATTTGATTGTGTGTCTCTGAATCTGCTCCCATCAGCTGCCAGAGGAATTCCATGATGATTGGGCTAGGCACCAATCTATGAGTCTAGTAGGATGTCTTTAGGAATTATTTTATCAATTTTTTTTTCCTATTAAATCTCTGGACAATCTAGCCTCTGGTTCCTGGTCATCAAGGTATTTTCAGGCACTGGATTCCCTCTTGTGGCAAGGGCCTCAAATTAAACTGGTCATTGTTTGACCACTCTCACAATTTCTGCACCTGAGCAAGTGTCTTTGTAATATGAAGTAGTGTCCTTTGGGTATATGCCTATGAGTGGTATAGTTGGTTCTTGAGGTAGATGTATTCCCAGTTTTCTGAGGAACCACCCATATTGATTTCCATAAGAGATGTACAAGTTTGCATTCCTACCTGCAATGGAGGAGTGTTCCCCTCACTCCACAGCCTCATCAGCATGAGCTGTTACATGTGATTTTAATCTTAGCCATTCTGACAGGTATAAGATAAAATCTCAGTTTTGTTTTGATTTGCATTTCCCTGATGGCTAAGGATGTTGAAATTTTCTTTAAATGTTTCTCAGCCATTTGAGATTTAGCTAATGAGAAATTTAGAATTTTAGATCTGTACCCAAATTTTTACTGGATTCTTTGGTTTGTTGATGTCTACTTTCTTGTTCTTTATATATTTTGGATATTTAGCCCTCTATTGGATGTGGAGTTGGTGAAGATCTTATATCCTCTCCTTCAAAGTGATACTTGAGTACTGCCAGATGGTTTTCTATATGCTATGAATATGTATTGCTACCATTAGTTAATGAATAAGCTGCTTTGGCCTATGGCAAGGCAGCTTAGAGGCAGGTGGGAAATCTAAGCAGAGAAAGAGGAAGGAGAAAGGCTGGGTTGGAGGACATGCTTCAGGGAGCTAAGGGGAGCAAGGTGTAATAGAATCAGGGAGCCAAGGGGAGCAAGGTGTAATAGAATACATGGTATAATAGAATACACGGATTAACGGAAATGGGTTGATTTGAGATGTAATAGCTAGCTAGTGATAGGCCTGAGTTGTAGACCAAGCAGTTTGTAATTAATATTAAGCCTCTGAGTGATTCTTTTATAAGCTGTTGTAGGCTGGGCAGGCCAAGGGAAAACTTCTGTTTATGCGTAAAGTCTTAGTGGAGGTGGTGGTGTATGGTGCAGTAAAAATGTTCCCTTTAGGGCTGAGTATTTTGAAGTCACTTATTCTTTATACATTGGCCAGTTATGGGTCTCTTAGTTACCATCTACTGCAAATAGAAGTTTCTCAGATCAGGGTTGAGAATTACATGACCTATGGTTATGATGGTAAGTCATTAGGCGTACGATTATGCTAATATGTATACTTACACATGACAGTGTAACTTTATCTTTATTAAAGAAATTATCAACCATCAACTCGCATATAAGAGTATTAAAATAGCATACTTGACATTCTCATATAAACACAATGTGATGTCAAAATGAAGATGAACTGTGCTACTAATATTCATGCTGAGCTACTTAAAACAGTGAACTTTAGAAATGGGTTAAAGGTCTATTCATTTAACAGTAACAGCATGTTTTTATTGAGAAAAGATATATTGCTGCCAGAGATTTCTGATGAAAAAAAAAAAAACAGTTGGTTCTTATTGTATCAAGTTAGTGTACAAAATTGATAGGAAGAAGTAATCAAAGAATGAGAAGAGCCACAATCTTATTCAGTTCGTAGCCAATCTAAATTGCATCTTAGCCAATTTCAATTACACATTGGAGATGCTCCATCTGTTATGTGACAGTGATTTTAACCCCAGCTCTAAGATCTAATATCTGGAAAATTTAAACTTCACTTCAGATTATCTGCATAGAGATAAATAGGGTAATCAGGATTTCATACCTTTTCAGATGATCTGTATATAACTTGAGTGTAAACTAATATATGCTGGCATCTGCTCATTCAATATTCACTCTCATATACTTCAGTAAATTAGTAACTCAGATCTCTTGGCATGCAATAAATTACATTATGCTTTACTTAGAAAGGATAGATCTCTATAGACAAGCTACAGAATTTTGACCTCTGATAAGTTATTAGTACACTTTTATTTCATGTTATAATATTTAATGGTGATACGTATTTGAATCAACTGCCCCACAGGTTGTGGAATTTGGGTCCATATTTTTGTTTTGTTGTATTTTTCGAGTTAGGGTTTCTCCATGTAGTTTTGGTGCCTGTCCTGGGTCTCGTTCTGCAGACCAGGCTGGCCTCGAACTCACAGAGATCCAACTGGCTCTGCCTCCCAAGTGCTGGGATTAAAGGCATGTACCACTGCCACCCAGCTCTCTGGGTCCATTTTTATTTATAGACATCTATACTAAGAATAAATAGCTGCACTAAATGTCTAAAATCCCACATACTAGATGCTGTCAAACTATTGTGGATCCAATAAGACTTCCCGCGTTTGTAAATAGGTTGGCATTGGAATAGAATATTGCTCATTTGTTTACTTATTTCCTATGACTGTTTTTGTCCTATGATAGAAAATATGACTAGTTGTGACAAAGATCACATGGTTGATGAAGTTTAAATAATTTTCACATCCTTTGGACAGAAGGTTTTATGTTGCTTTTTGGCAAGGCAAAAAAAAAATGTGATGATGTTTTACTTAAGGGTTGTAAAAGTATTACTTCAATAACCTTCTTCAGTTCTTAAAATTAATATACATATATGCATATATACATACATATTAATGACTATTGTATATATTTAAAATATTTAATATATTTTATTTACTTTATATAGTGTGCTACTTGATGTAGTATTATAATGAGACTTTTTAAAAACTGAATGAAACACCTACATAAAATAGTAAAGGCTACCATAAGAAGTTTAATAGTTTCACTGTAAATACTTGGCTTCAGCCAGGTCTTATTATAGATAGTTGTTTGACCCCTTGCCATTTCATTCATTTACCTATGACCTTCGATGAATAATGTATATCAGTACATGTGAAATTTTGATTTCTCACTTTGTTTGAGAAGTAACAAGCTTTAGTTCACTTGGCTTTAACTTCTATTTAAGTTCTAAAAATCAATGATTGTAAGTTATTCTGAACCTAATGACAGGGCATAATAGTAAGAAATCATCTTTGAGTTTTGTAATGTTGGTCTTTATAGTGCAAATATTAAGATCAACTAAGCCAGAACTCTGAATTGTTATGCTAACTATCGAGAACTCTGTAAGGTTAAGTAAGATGCAAAGTATGGCTAAACAGTACTATAGGGTTGACGAAGGTCAGTGAGTCTGCTAGAGACAGAGAGAGAAGGGCATACACTTCCATATGGTTATTTTTTTAATAAATTTGTATATAACATATGTCAACCATATTGTACATGCAAATGGTATTCTAAGAAAAACAGAAGGTAGAATACATACAAGTGGGCCAAGACATTTCTGCTCTAACCTATTTGCTTATAGGTTATAAAGATGGCACCTGGTACTTTTTTCCCCTCAGGCACCTGGTATTTATAGCCATTTGTTAAAAATAAGTACGTCAAATAAATTCTTACCCATCCCTCAGTTGTAACTTAATCTCAAGATCTCAGAGGCTAACAACCCTTGTATGAAATTACCCAGGAGATTTGTCTGCATGATCAATAAATTCCTAGATTGTATGTGTATGTTCTCTTCCTAAAAATCCATTTCAGAATGTCCAACTTTGTTTGCCAATATTGAGTCCTATTTTTCTTCATACATGTAAACATATATTTGCATTGTGAGAAGTTCTTGTACCAAAAAGATATGATATTCATGAATAACAATATCAAAGAAGGGTTTGGTATAGAAGTTCTTTTTCATTCCTTCATGTTGTCACAGGTATTTTTAGGACAAGAACTCTATATTGATGTTCTGTGTACTAACGACATCAGTAATCAAATCAGAAAGAGTTAAAAGGCTTCAGTAATATTTATTACAGTATATTATAGCACAGTTTTCTAGTAAACAGATGTATATCAACTTCATAAAGAAATGTATTTTCATAATGTGTAGTCTTTTATAGTATATAGATTAAAACAGCTATCAAGGAACAGTATTATAATTAAAGGGTAGCTTGATATGGAGGCAAAAGTTATGAAGCTATAGAAGAATATGAATGGCATTAAAAGCTGAGAAAAAAGCTGGAATAGAATTGATACTAAATTTAGGATAAAGCTTTTTGTACTTTTATTAATTTAGTGTGTGTGTGTGTGTGTGTGTGTGTGTGTGTGTGTGTGTGTGTGTGTTAATTTTCTATATGCTGGAGCATAAAATGTATGCAACGACCATGATGGCAAGAAGAGGACTGGAGTTTTAGAAGTTTGTGAGCTGCCACATGAGTACTAAAGATTGAACATGGGAACCTAGGTCCTCTGAAAGAACAGCCAGTTCTCCTAACCAACATACCATGTCTCTAGCCCAGACATTGTTTTAAAGTCACTGCCGTCTTTAATCTCATTTGGGCTTTCTGTGTTAGCATCAAGGAGTCTCTGCTTTCTCTTTTCTTTACACTTTGAGTGCAAATTGTTCCTGGACAATTTATAGACACAGCCATCTGTCCCACTGTACTGCCTTCACTGCTTGTCTGAGATCTATTGACCATGTTCTTATGGTCTATTTTTGATAACTTGTTCTCTTCCACATATCTATCTATTTTTTTTTACTAATATTTCTGTCTTGAGGACTTTAACAGAATGGGAACCTGCAGTTAGTAGTGTCCATGCTGTGATTTCTATCCTCTACTTCAATATTGAAGTTATTATCCTCTCTACTTTCTTATTGAAATGAACTTCAGAGTCAGTTAATTAATGCCAAAAATAGCTTGAGAATACGTTGACTCTATAAATCAAGTTACATGAAGTAAAAATATGAAAAATAAATCTTTATGTTTGCTTACATTTTTTTCATTCTCTAATTTTGTTTACTTGTTATATTGGTTACTTTTCTATCGCTGTGATAAAACACCTTGACCAAGACAACTTATAGGAAGGTGTATTTGACTTACTATTGCAGAGGGATAAGATTTGGCGATGGAAGAATGAAGGTAACAGACTCCAGGCAATTAGAACGGTAGTTAACTGTTCCCATCCTCACCCTCCAAAAAGAAGCAGAGAGAGCACACTCACTCAAATGGGAGCATGGATTTTGAAACTCCAAAGCAGGCAACAGTGACACATTTCTTCCCTCAAGCCACACCTCCTAAACCTCCCCAAATAAGGTTAACAATGGGAGACTAAATATTCAAATCTGCAAGCCTTCTGGGGAATGTTTTTCAATTAAACCACCACACTTGGAATTTAGTTGAAGACTTCTTTCACCTGAATCAATTTCTTTTCTTCTGAAATACATTTATATAAAAAATTGTAATAAACTCATTATTAATCAAAAATATTAGGGCAAGGAAAATGCCCTAATTTATGTTTTTCTATTTTTTTATTTTTATTTATGTCTATCTGTATGTGCCTGTGTGTGGGTTTGTGTACGTGGGAGTGCAGGTGCCCTTGAGTTCCAAAAAAGACTTCAGATCTCTCAGCAGTGGACTTAGAAGTAAGTGGAGATACATAATATGGGTACTAGAGAACAAACTTGAATCCTCTGTAAGATCAGTTCTGCTCTCAACCACAGAACAAATTCTCTAGTCCTCATTTGACCTTTTAAGCCTGGTTGTTGAATGGAAAGAGCTTAGAAAAAAAATTTTAACTGGGATAACTTGGGGCACTTTCCCCCATGTTACATGGGGTTTTTGTTTTGTTTTGGTTTATTTGTTTGATTGTTTGTTTTACTTATTCCACAGTTTATTTATTTATTTATTTTTATTAAGAATTTTTTTTATTCATTTTACATACCAATCACAGATCCCCCTCTTCCCTCCTCCTACCCCTCCAGTCTTCCTCCCTTCTTCCCCCCCAATCCCTCCTACAAGAAGGTAAGGCAGTTCTAAGACAAGCTTGTCTGTTGAGTTTGTTTCATGCTGTCTTTTTTCTCCCTTTATATTTCAGTTTGTGCTGTTTCAATTACATAGTTGTTTAAAGCAGAATATTTTCAGCCATGTTTATTCTGCCAATGACCACAGTAAGGTTTTCATTTTTTAATACATCTATTCTCATATATAGGTCACTTTTTGAATTAAAACAAAGTATTCACCCTAATTTAAAAAATGTATTTCTCTAGCTTTCCCCATCATGATCTTGACCTTACTTGCTCTGATGATTCCTCCTCCCTGTCTTCAACTGAAGTATAGTATCTCAGCCCAGTGCTTGGCTGTGGATCACTGCACCTGCTTCCATCAGTTACTGGATGTAGAGTCTATGATGACAATTAACATAGTCACTAATCTTATTATAGGGGAAGGTAAGTTCAGGCAAGCTGGTGGGAGCTCATGGACTCTGGCCTGTCATCTGGGGAACATGCATGGGACCAAAATAGGCCCTCTGAATGTGTGTTACAGTTATGTGGCTAGATCTGTTTTCAGATCCCCTTGCAGTGGGACCTGGGTGCAAGAAATGGCTTTTTGGAACATATTCCCTATGATATGGGATACCTTGCTCAGCCTTGACACGGGGGGAGGAGGGTGTGGTGCTAGGTCTTACCTCAACTTAGTATGCCAGAATTTGTTGACTCCTCAAGGGAGGCCTTACCTCTGAAAAGTGGATGTGGGTGGGATTGGGGGGAGTAGGGGAGGGGGGAAAGAGGAGAGGGAGGGGAAACTGGGACTGGTATGTAAAATGTAAAAAAAAAACTTAAAATATATATATTTCTAGTCAGTTACAAGACAAAACAGAAACTTGAATGTAAGA
The DNA here is from genome assembly GCF_949786415.1 of Peromyscus eremicus. Classification (NCBI taxonomy): domain Eukaryota; kingdom Metazoa; phylum Chordata; class Mammalia; order Rodentia; family Cricetidae; genus Peromyscus; species Peromyscus eremicus. Next base: position 51,778,515 of record NC_081426.1, on the reverse strand, counting down.
TAGAAACTTTTGCAGAGGAGAATTGACAGGGATGTGACGGAAGTAGAATAGTACAGGAGTAGCCAGAACACACTGTGTGTGTGTGTGTGTGTGTGTGTGTGTGTGTGTGTGTGTGCGCATGTGTGTGTGTGTGCATGCGTCTGTGACGATGTCAGAAACTCATTAGAAATTATGTGAAATGTTCCTAATAATTTAGGATCTTACTAAAAACATAATAATTTTGACATTATTGTCATATCTGACTCTACTATGATCACCATTTGTGCTATTTTGAGGATTTAATGTTTGCTATCATTTGTTTTCTTTTGGTCAAAAAGTAGGCAAGTAATGCTACATGAAAGCACTTCTTAGATGGGTCTTTTATAATGAAATGACAAGTTGAGAGCAAAGGTATTCTATAGCTCTTTGCTTAGGAATTACTCTTGGGCTATCCAACCAATTGGATTTGAACCTCACTGGTGTTTCCTGAGTGCCACTTGCTTACAGTGTACAGGGCATCTGAATGGAGTTGGAATTGTTCATTCTTATGGCCACACACAGAAAACCAGCAGAGCTGGAGTTTAGTGTTTTCATTTCTTCCAAGTGGAAAGCTAGGTGGAATCAGCATTGCTCTTCATGTAGTTAGGTTAGGCTCTCAAGAACTCAGTTGGTTATTCTTTAAAAAGATTACAAAGATTACCACCTCCCCCCGCAATGGAGATCTTACTAAAAACAGAATTCTCTGGCATATTTCAAATCAGTTCCTTTTATCTCATTCCTGTCCAAAGCCTAAGCATATTTTCCCTCTTAATACATTCTGAGAATCTAATAAACTCTTAGAGATAAAACTTATAAAAATAGCAGTTTCTCTAATTAAGGGATTTAAAGGTTACAGTAGTCCACACATAGCCCCCACCAACTTGTCAATTAAAGTTGAAGTTTCCTAAACAGAATCCTTGGTTTCTTCTGATCAATTCCAAGAGTTCATTGCTAACTTAGTTGGTTGATGCTCATTAGTTCCTGCTATGTTGTATTGTGAGCCTCTCTGTGTACCATCTATCCCTCAAATTTTTGAGTGTGAAGGCATTCCCCATCTCCTCTTTATAGATCAACTAGAGATTTCTCTAGTTCATTCCTAATTATACCTAGTTTTGTAAATATATCTAAAATATTGTTTATAAAAATCAAAGTATTGGCTATGTTTCCATATCATTGCTATAAATAAATTGACTATAATAAAGAAAACTTTTTAATTTTTGTTATCTAAAATATAATGATTTTTTTATTCATTTTAAAAAGCATATGGATAGATTTCTATGTTTATTTCCATGAAAAAATAGATTTAATTGTATCACATGGATTGAAGTAAAAATAATAACAGAAAATATTATTTGCATTTTAACAGTGATACCTTAGCTTTAAAAACCAACAGAATTATAGGGAATCTAAAGAATACTCAATCATTATTTCAGTTAGAAATACACCAACAAAATAATGCAAGAAAATTGTGTTAAAGTAACAAGAAAGGTACTTTCTGAGACCAGGTTTAGCTTCCAATTTCAGGAATGTCATAATTAATTTTAATTAATTTTTTTATTTTTTATATTTGAGACAGAATGTCTATACATAGCCCTGGCTATCCTGGAACTTGTGCTGTAGACCAAGCTGTCCTTAGATCCACCTGATTCTGCCTCTCAAGTGCTGGGATTAAAGACATAAATACCACCAAAGTCATGAATATCACACTTGACTTGTCTAATTCCCCTTAGGAAGCCACAGTTACCATGATACCCAAACCACCTTAAGACCCAAAAAACAACAAGAATTACATATCAATTTCCTTTATGAACATAAATGCAAAAATTCTTTATAAAATAGTTGCAAACCAAATCTAAGAACACATCAAAAAGATCATCCAACATGATCAAGTAGCTTTCATCCTATAGATGCAGTGATGGTTTAGCACATGTAAATCTATAAATGAAATCCACCATATAAACAAAGTGGAAGACAAACCACATGACCATCTCATTAGATACATAAAAGGCCTTTGACAAAATCCTACACCCTTTCATGATAAAAGTCCTGGAGAAATTAGTGTTCCCAAAGATATACCTCAATATAACATCATAAAGGTAGTTTACAACAAGGGCATAGCAAAAATCAACTTAAATGGAAAGAAACTCAAAATAATCCCACAAAAATCAGGGGAAAGACCAGGCTGTCCACTCTATCCACAAATATTCAATATAGTGCTTGGAGTCTTAGCTAGAGAAATAAGACAACTGAAGGAGATCAGAGAGATACAAATTGGAAAGGAAGAAATCAAAATGTCATTATTTGCAGATGATATGATACTATAGACAAGCGACCCTAGAAATTTCATCAGGAAACTCCTGGAGTTGATGAACACTTTCAGCAAAGTGGAAGGATACAAAATTAACTCTCAATAGTCAGTAGCCTTCCTATGTACAAATTACAAACGAACTGAGAAAGAAATCAGGGAAACAACGTCTTTCACAATACCCTCAAATAATATGAAATACTTGGTGTTAACTGTAACCAAACAAGTAAAAGACTTGTATGATAAAAAATTAAAGACACTGAAGAAAAAAATTGAAGAAGATATCAGAATATGGAAAGATTTCGAATGTTCATGGATCAATAGGATTAATTTAGTATAAATGGTCATCTTGACAAAAGCAATCTATAGATTCAATGTGATTCTCATCAAAATTCCAACATAATTTTTCACATACCAAAAGGGACAGTTTTCAACTTCAGATGGAAACATACATACAGCAGAACCTAAGACAGCTAAAAACAATCCCAAATAATAAAAGAATAAGTGGAGGTAACATTGTGGCAAATATCAAGTCATACTACATAGCAATAGCTTTAAAAAAAAGCACAGTATTGGTACAAAAAACATACCTGTTGATCAATCCATTCAAATTGAAATTCCAGACATAGTACACATACCTATGGATATTTGATATTTAATAAACAAGACAAAAATACACACTGGATAAATAAATAAACATTTCAATAAATGGTGCTGGTCAAACTGGATTTTTGCATGAAGAAGAACTTAAAGGGATTCATACCTATTATCCTTTGCAAAATTCAACTCCAAATGGATCAAATACCTCAGCATAAAACTAGATACACTGAACCTAATAAAAGAGAAAGTGGAGAATAGCCTTGAACTTACTGGCACAGGAAAACACTTTCTGAATAGAAGACTATTAGCCCAGGCCCTAAGATCAGTAATTAATAAATGAGATCTCATGAAACTGAGAATCTCTATACAGCAAAGGACACTGTCATTTAAATAAAGCAGCAACCTACAGAATAAGAAAAGATTTTTTCCCAACTACACATATGATAAATGGTTAATATCCAAAATGTACAAAGAGCTCAAGAAACTAGATATCAAGAAAGCAAATAACTCAGATAATTGGATACAGATTGGGTACCGATCTAAGCAGATAATTTTCAAAAGAGTAAACTCAAGTGACTGAGAAACACTTAAAGAAATGTTCAGTGTTCTTAGTCATTGAGGAAGAGCAAATTAACAGTGTAACATGAAATCTAAATGGTCTTAATAAAAACCCAGAGCCTGATATTGGGGTAAAAGCTGAAAGGTCAAAGAAGCAGAGCAATCCACAGCCACCACCTCTTACCTCAACAGCTACTCAGTTGGGAAAGAACATCTAGCTGAAAGGGATGCTTCTGCTGAAAGGCCTTTAGTTCCTGTCTCCTCACACCTTATATACCTTTCTTTGCCCTGCCATATTACTTCCTGGGATTAAAGGCATGTGTTCTTTGTAGATGTAACCAACCTTCTTATTAAATAAAAAAACACAGAACCAATGCAAAGATGAAAGCCAAGAGGTCAGAGCTAAGAGCTAAAACCTTACCCTTCCTCCTGCAGTGGTCCTACCTCTCCGAACCAGAGCTACCCCTGTGTTAAAGTCTTTATATAGAGTTCCTGTTCTGCCTTCTCATTGGTTATAAACCCAACCACATGACTGCCTCATCACAGCCTGTCTGTATAGACCTCCAGGTTTTCTATGATTGGTATTGAGATTAAAGGCATGTGTATCCAATACTGGCTGTATCCCTGAACACACAGAGACTTACCTAGCTCTGCCTACCAAGTGCTGGGATTACAAGCGTACGCCACCACTGCCCTTCTTTCCTATGGCTTGCTAATAGCTCTGAACCCCAGGCAACTTTATTTATTAACATACAAATAAAATATCACCATATTTCTTCCCAAGCAAAGGCATGAGATCTCAAGTTTTTACAATGGAATATTGCTCAGCCATTTAAAAAATAAAATAGTGGCTGGGTGGTGGTGGCACATGCCTTTAATCCTAGCACATGGGAAGCAGAGGCAGGCAGATCTCTGTGAGTTTGAGGCCAGCCTGGTCTACAAAGCAAGATCCAGGACAGTCACCAAAACTACAAAGAGAAACCTTGTCTCAAAAAAAAAAAGATAGTGAAATATACTAGTAAATAAATGAAACTAGGGTGAGATATCCTAGACACAGAAAGAAAACAGAGTATGAATTTCATTATATGTAGATATTATCTAGTAAGTCAATGATAACCAAACTACAATCCATAGAGAAAAGTGTATAATAAGGGACTAGAAAGCACATAGATTCCCCGTGGTAAGGGAAATTACTTGTGGGTGGAGAGAGTGACTAGTATGGGAGAATCAAGGGAAGGGCGATGAGGAAGAGAATATGAGAAAAAACAGATAAAATTAAAGGCCTTTTGAGAGGCATATGGAAACCTAACACAATAGAAGCTTCCTAGAATATATACATATATGAAGGTGATTAAAATAAAACCACCAAATAAAGGAGAAAGCCTCAACTAGACATCTCTTGTCACCAAATGACAAGTGTTGAGAATGGGTTTCATCTAATTGAGTTGTTGGCCAAAGGAGTCCATTGGAATCCCCAAAGAACTCAGGTTGTTGCCAAGACTATAGATTGCTCACCACAAACTAACTTCATGGCCCCATTGCAGAATAGAAAATTTATGCAACTCATTGAATATGTAGAAGATTAGCTAGTACCTTCATTGAGCCTCACTCTTATGTGCTTATGTCTTTAGTATAGAAAGATACTCTGTATACTACCAAAGGAGAAATGATAATACCAACCCATCTATGCAAACCATTAAATATAATGTTTTCCTGCATGCAATATATACTAGTTAAAATGTAGGCATAAAGCTTATGGTAGTAACCAACCAACATCTGATTTTACTTAAGACTCATTCCAGGAGATGTAATCCATACCCGACACTGCCTCATTGTCCAACAATCTGATACTGATAGTCCTGGGGCCTAGGTAAAATCAAATATTTCTTTTTTATTAAAAATATGTAGTGATAAAATATTTTCTAATGACATTCTGCTATACTCAGATATAATTGCCTTTCTTAGCCATCATCAGTGAAGCTTTCTTTTGCAGCAGATGGGAACAAATACAGCCAAAACTATGAGAAATGTAGAGAATGTAGAGAGTGAGAAACCATGGATCACTTAACCCTACATGGGATATCTCCATAAAAACCCTCCCCTCAGGGGAGACCAAAAGATTATATGAACCAGAATAGATGTAGACACCAAGGAAATAAGTCTCTCTAAATCTATAGCATTGATACACATATGAACTCAAATAGATTGGGACAGCATCCCTAGTGACTGCATGGACGTGGAGCAGATGGGTTCTTCAAGCTGAAAGGAGACGTGCTCCTATCCCTAATCCAGAAGTTATCTCTAATTGATAATCACTTGCAGATGAAAATTTAGTTTTCTCCAGGTGTGTCTCACTGAGGAAACAAACTACACTCAATGATAGGCTGCATGCCCAGAAGTTAGTAAACAACAGAAAATGAATTCATCTGCATATTTGGAAGTTCCTTGCCTCATAATATTTTGTTAGGGCTTTATTTGTCTTTTAATTTTATCTTATTTTTTATTTTTATTTTACATATGTAAAACAAAATGAAATGGAGGGTTTACTCTCCTTGAAAAAATGTATCTGAGTGAAACCAAATGTACTAGTTTAGAACTAGATGGATTTAAGAACTTATGGAGCATATTTTTACTTTAAAAGGTACAATAAAGACCTGAGTTAAGTTCTTTCATAAAATACTATTATACTTTGACACAGAACCTACATTTGAAGATCAATTTTTCAATTTTTATTTTTCATTTTGGTGATCTAATTTCATATTCTAATTCATATATATTCATATATCTTTTAGCAAACATGCCTTTGCATATATATTTTGGCTTCTAGTTTAGTATTTTTATGGAGTCCTTGATTGTGTGAAAAAGAGGGTCTCTGCAGCTATATCTGCTTCTTGTGTTTTTTCTTGGGCTCTTTTTCTTCTGTTTGGTTGTTTTGTTATATTGTGATGTGTTAGTTTTTAATCCCATCATATTTTATTATTATCCTTTAAAAGTCTAATTGATTTCTAATGAAAGAGGGAAAAGAGGTCGATCCAGATGGGAAGGGAGCTGGGGAGGAACTGGGAGTAGCGGAGGAAGAGGAAACTAATCAGTATTTATTGTGTTTTTTAAAAATATATTTTTACAATAAAGGGAAAAATCATTTGCAAAAAATTAATAAATACACCAACTTAGCTTACTATAACACATATAGCATGTTAAGGTGTTTCTTTTTCAGTATTTTATCATAGAATTTGTAACAATATGATAGCAAAGTACTTTGAAATGATTTCTGCATTTTTCATTCTTAAATCCAATGAATGAATGTCTCAATATACAAAATAAGAGGAATCAGAAATGGGTTGAAAAAAGGAAAAAAAGACACACATCATCTAATTCTATTTAAGTTAAAGTCTGTGACCACGTAATTCTGGATTGTATTGCTGGAGCACAAATTGATCCTTGTCACACAGTGCATCAGACAACCAAAGGTCATGAGGAATCTGTAGGTCATTTTGAAAAATTCCTATTTAGCATTAATGTGATATTTTCATGTGGGATTATTTGTCACAACAACAAACTGTTATCTGTGTATTTCATTGTTAAATACTATATGTCTATAAACTTGATTAAGATTTCAAGGCAAACCTAACAAAAGTGTGCATTTGAAGAATAAAAAAGAAGTTATTTAGGTAAGCCAATGTCTTGCTGGGTGAGGAACAGAAATACATCATCCAATGAGACTACACTGTAGCTCAGCCAGACAAAAACAAGGCTAGACAGGAGCAGCAGGTTTGGTTAAGAACAATGAGTAGCTTGGATAAATCAAAGCAGAACTACATTCTCACAGAGTAGTGCTCCAAATACATAATTGTTATTTTTTTTCAGATAGTTTTGGGTTAAGTATGATAAAATTAAATAGTTCTAAAATAATGATTTTTAGGAGAGGGTGCCTGAACTTACATTCCCCTATACTCAGATCAGCGACTACTCTCATTATCATTTTAGAACCTACATCCAGTAACTAATGGAAGCAGATGCAGTGATTCACAACTAAGTACTGGCTGAGCTCCTAGACTTCAGTTGAAGAGAGGGAGGTGGGATCACAGGAGCAAATGAGGTCAAGATCGTGATAGAGAAAACCACAGAGACAGCTGACCGAGCTGGTGGAAGCTCATGGACTCTGGCCTGTCAGCCGAGGAACATGCATGGGACCAAACTACACACTCTGAGTGTGGGTGATAGTTATGTGGCTAGATCTGTTTGGGGAGCCCCTGACAGTAGGACCAGAACTTATCCTTGGTTCATGAAATGACTTTTTGGAACACATTCCCTAGGGTGGGATAACTTGCTCAGCCTTGACACAGTGGGGAGGGACTTGGTCCTGCCTCAACTTAGTATGCCAGACTGTTGACTCCCCAAGGGAGGCCTTACCTTCTCTGCGGAGTGGATAGAGGGTGGGAGGGGGTGAGTTGGGAGGGAGGTTGGAGAAGGGGATTGAAGGGATTTATATGTTTATAAATCCATATAGTTGTTAAAGTTTGCAATGTCCATAAATATGTAAATATATCTGAAATCTTCAAATCTTAGATAAATTAATTCTACCTCTTGAAAACTGTTGTAGTAATATCTTTTATCATATTTCACTAAGGATTGGAACATGCAAGCAAATATGTTAAACAAAAACTAGGAAGAGAGATCAGCTCTCAAAAAAAAAAGGGGGGGGCTACTGTCCTGGCTGTGTATGCCACGTGTTTATACAATGGTGAATAAATATGGAAAAGAGAAGAAAGAAATGATATAAACTAGTCTGAAACCATTATGCTTAAGTACAAAGATAAGTAGGAAGAAGATCATCAACTCCAGATTGAACAGACAGGTGAGGCCGGTTGGTATATCTGCATGGATGAACATTGCATAAAGTTGTGACTTTTTATATAATACTTAGGTCTTGAAAAAGTGTTTCATGACTATGCCTGTAACCAGTCTAGAATATACGAAGACAGTACTCCTTGGCTATCCCCACAGCTACAGGCTTATTTTCTTGTTTGCTGCTTAGATATGTGACTCCTTTTTGATTTTGACATTTTTTACACACACAAAAAAGGGTTCTGTCAGTGGGCATCTCTTCCATTATTTCAGCATCTTCAAGTCTTGGCAAGATCACCTGTGAAATCGACCTTGTCTTTGAGAAAGTTGTTATTAGTAGCAAATGAATTTATTTTAAAAATATAAGTAAGACTTTCATAGAAGAAGCATGAGAATATAAAAATGTGTCAGCTTAGCAAGAAAATATGGTAAAGAATTTTTCACACCAAAATGTGCCCTTATTATTTTCAGACATTTGAAATTGGAAAATGAAAAAGCTATAGTCTTCTACATTTTTAATAATGAGGCATTTGATATATAGTGACATATGTCGCTAGTATTCATAAAATTCAAGAAATATGTAGTGAGTAAAAATAAAATGTAAGATTTACTATCTCTGAAAAATGCATCTGAGTAAAACCAGATGTACTACTTTAGAACTGGACAGAGTTAAGAATTCATGGAACATATCTTTTTCTCAAAAGATACAATAGAGACTTGTGCTAAGTTCTTTCAAATAAATACTATTATACTTTGATGCAGCTTCTACATTCATAGATTTTTTTAGTTTTTTGATTTTTACTTTACATTTTGGTGGTCTAATTTTATATCTTATCACAAAATGTAGATCTGATTTACATAGTGGTTAAAATAAATATATTTGGAAACCTAAAACTGTTTGAAACCATGTCATGTGTGTTAATTTTAGAAAAAAAAAACTTGAAAACTTAACTATTCCTTAGTGCTTGTTACTTTCCTCTTTAGTAAATCTGAGTAAAATAAATATAAAAGTATACTTTTTAAAAGAATGGGGTTAAAATATACATATTTAAGGAGTTTGACCATAGGTTTTTTCATTTTTTTCATACAATATATTTTGAATTTACTCCTATACTCTCTATTCTATGTTCTCTCCACCTCCTTACCGTCAAATACACGTTCTTCATTTACCTCATATAAACAAAATGAAAGTCTAAACAAACACACACAAATAACCCCCCCAAAGCCAAAAAGTACCAAAATAAAACTAAAAGTTACCATCACCATTACACATACCACAAAGAAAAAAGTTCTTTTTGTGTTGGCCAACTATTGTTGGCTGGAGTGTGGCTGATACATCCAGTGACATCTATTGGAGAAACTGGTTTTCCATTTCCTAGCAGATATTAATTGCATATAACTATAACTATAACTCTGTGTGTGTGGGGGGGGGGTGTGGGGGTGTGTGGGTGTGTGTGTGTGGGTGTGTGTCAATCAGATTAACTATAGACTTTAGATAGCTAGTAAGGGATCAGTTGGGAGAAGGGATGGGATTTTTCCAAGGTGGGATAAATTTTGTTATAGAAAGATAAGGAAATAAAGGAGAATTGGGGAGGAATTGGGAGTAACAGAGGAAGAGGAGGATAGGGATATTAACTGACAGGAAGGAAGAAACAGCAAGGTAAAGACAGAATGGGGGTTAGACAACTAATACTAAGGGTCGTTTGAAAATCCATATGGAAACTTATTGATGTAGAAGCCCCCTAAACTACATTCATATACAAAAGGAATTTAAATGGAGTCATCATATAATATGAGAGACAATGACTTAACTAGCTATCATATGCCACCATTTAAGTTCTCCAGTGCCAGCAATGGATTAGATCTTCTTGATCCAAGAGAGTCACATAGACCCTCCAAATATCACAAGCTATTTCCATGACTATTGGTTACCCTCCATAACCTCATAGCAAAGCCTTATTGCATATGACACCACTTATTTATGTCATTGAACATAGAGACATAGAGCTGATACCAAACTACAAGTTTAATGTCTACTAACTAGCATTCTTGGTGCTGGGAAATACTTTGTATGCTACTAAACTTAATATCATCCCATTACAAACCTTGTGACCAAGAACAAAGATCTGACAGCAAGGTACACTAGTGCAAAAATTGCATGAATGTTAACGAAGCACTTTTTGATTGGATTTCAGTTTAATCTGTGAGATAGAACCCATACTGGATACTGCTAAATTGTTCAATACTTTGAGTCTGTATACAGAGTCTGTATACCTATAGGTCATGGACCTAAGGGAAATCATCTTCCTATTATTCTGCTTAATGAATGACATGACTTCTAACAGCATATTATTCTACCCATAGATCAGTGCATCACTTAATCATCATCTGTAGCTGGAGTTTTCTCCAGTCCCACTCGGGCTCACATCCACTCAGACCCAAGCAAACACCCAGAGACTTATATTACTTATAAACTGTACGTCCTTGGCAGGTTTCTAGCTATCTATTTCTTATATCTTAAATTAACCCATTTCTATTAATCTATAAGTTTCTACGTGGCTTGTGGCTTATCGGTACTTTTACATCTTGCTTCCTCTGTGTCTGGCAGGTGACTCCTCACTCAGCCTTCCTGTTCCCAGAATTCTCCTATCTCTTTGTTCTGCCTATACTTCCTGACTGGCTACTGGCCAATCAGCACTATATTTATTAACCAATCAGAGCAATATCCACAACAATCATCAGAGAAGTTTTTTTTTTTTTTTTTTTGCAGTGGACAGTAATTAACACAAATTGTTTTTTTAAGGAACTTTTGAATTTTTGTTTTTTTGGTTTGGTTTCTTTATGTAGCCTTGGCTGTCCTAGAACCAGCTCTGTAGACCAGGTTGGCCTTGAACTCACAGAAATCCACCTGCTTCTGCCTCCTCAGTACTGGGATTAAAGGAGTGTGCTACCATGGCCCAGCCAAAATTTTTTTTATTTTAATTTAAATTAACTTTATTTTCTTAATTTTGCTATTTTTTTTACAATTTTTATTTTTTTTCATTTTACATACCAACCAAAGTTCCCTTTCCCTCCCTTCTCCTGCCCCCATCTACTCCCCTACCTCCCACCTCCCATCCACTCCTCAGAGGGGGTAAGGCCTCCCTTGGGGAGTCAACAAAGTCTAGCATAACAAGTTGAGGCAGGACCAAGCCCCTCCCTACTACATCAAGGCTGAGCAAGGTATTAAACCATAGGGAATGAGCTAAAAAAAGCCAGTTCATACATGTGAGATAAGTCTTGATCCCACTACCAGGGGCCCCACAAACAGATAAAGCTAAACCACTGTCACTCACAATCAAAGGGCCAAATCAAAATGACACGGAGATACCATCTTATACCTGTCAGGATGGCTAAGATACAAAACACTGATAACAGCTTACGATGGAGAGGATATGGAACAAGGGAAATACTACTTCACTGCTGGTGGGAGGGCAAACTTGTACAGCCACTCTGGAAATCAGTATAGTGTTTTATCAGAAAATTGGGAATCAATCTGCCTCAAGATCCAGCCATACCACTATTTGGGCATATACTCAAAAGATTCCCAATCATACCACAAGCACACTTGCTCAACTAAGTTCATAGCAGCATTATTCATAATAGAAAGAACCTGGAAACAACCTAGATGCCTCTCAACTAAAGGATGGATAAAGAAAATGTGGTACATTTACAAAAGAGAGTATTACTCAGTGGAAAAACCAATGACATCTTGAAATTTGTAGGCAAATGTATGGAACTAGAAAAAATCATCCTGAATGGGGTAACCCAGACCCAGAAAGAGAAACACAGTATGTACACACTCATAAGTGGATATTAGACACAAAGCAAAAGGTAAACAGGCTACAATCCACAACCCCAGAGAAGGAGGTAAAAAGGAAGAACCTAAGAGGATCAAGCATGGAGCACCCCAGGAAGGGGAAATAGTTAAGATCTCCTGTGTAAACTGGCAGGAGAGGGGTAGAAAGGAGGGGAAGGGGATAGGAAGATGAAGGATCGAGATTGCTATTTATTTTGATGTTGGTTTAATTAGTCTATGATTTTAAAAACTACTTAACTTCTAGCCAATGTTAACTGTATATATGTAGAGTTTAATACCATATATTTATGTATCATATTTTTCAATATTTAATTTAACCTATTTATTAAGTAGTGAGGCTTTATTAAATATCTAAATTACTTTATTTCTATGATACTTGATTGATTTATTATTAAAATTACTTAAATAGATTCTTTGAGGAATTGAAAGAAGTTGATTTGCCTTGTTCTATGTTTTTAGTTATCTCAGAAATTTTTTTATTCATTTTACATACCAACCACAGATCCCCCTCTCATTCCTCCTCCTGCTTTCTCACCAGCCTTCCCCTCCCCGACCCACCTACTCCCCATTCCCTCCTCCAAAAAGTAAGGGCTCACATGGGGAGTCAGCAAAGCCTGGTACATTCTGAATAGTTGATGGCCCTGCTTTATAGTGTATAAAAAAAAATGACCTCCTCAACAGACATTTGCTCAGCCATGTTCATTGATGCTCTACTCACAAAGCTAGGAAGTGGAAAAAATCTAAATGTCAAACATCAAATTACATATATGCATACATTCAAAGAGAAATGCAGTGCTTTGATTTTGTTTGTTTGTTTGAGTCATAAGAGAAGAGACCCAAAGTCATAGTCAGGACCTGCTTATTTGTAGTAGAAGCTGCTAGAGACAAGTAGTTAAGAACAGTTAATTTTGATAAATACCATAAACTGAAAGTGAATTAAAAAACAGAGATTCTTCAGAGTCCATAGTGTACATGTAATACTTTCCAATATCACACCACTCCCTCACAGTGAGGAGCCAAACAAGATATTTATCTAACTCTGGCAGAGAAACAGAAAGAGAAGCCATTGTGAATTATAATCAGAGAAGGGTAGAGATCGGCAGAGGATGGTGCACATTAATAAAGGATTATTGCATTTAGGAGATTGCCTTACAGACTTCAGAACTCTGGATTTTCTGACTCAACTCCATGGGGTGAAAGGTAAGAAATAAGTGAAAAAGTCTGGAAAATCAGTCCATTAAAGAGCCAAATTTCCTTCACAAGATCGTAACACTTTGCTTTCTCCACTGCTTATCCCCTCACCAGTAAGATTCTACTGTGTGACAGTGATGTACTGCTGGTGACACTGCTGGGTTCAGACTCATCCTGTCGTGACAGTGGAGACAAAACAAGGATAAGACAGGAATGTTAATCCTCTGTCACACAAAACTACAGCAATCATTAAATACGGCTATAATTCAAACCAGAGCAACAGAAATCCCAACTGGAGTGTGTCTAACTCAATTTCTGTTCTCTTATATGCCATATCTGGCTTCAACAAAATTTACAAGGAATCCCAAAAAGGTTAAGAAAAAGCACATTTATGAAAGGATGAGTACTTATAATTACATGACAAAAATATGACATTGATGTTAAAATTGTCAAGCAACGAATTTGAAATAGTTATGATTATGTTGTCAAGAAACTTAATGGAAAATTGCATGAGTTAGAAGATACAATTTATGTAAGATATGAAGAATAGCAGATAAAGAATATACAAAGTTAAAACTATTGAAATGTCCTTATTCTTACTGGATTTCAAAAACATTAAATAGATTGTTGCATTCCTTTACCAGGGAGTTTATGTCTGTCCCTGACTCCCAGATAGAGAGGGCAATGACAGCTCATAGAAATGAGTCTATCTAAGCCTAGGTTGCTGAAGCAGTGAATTGATTGGGCTACTTACAGGAAGATAGGTAACTTGTGAAGAAATACCATCTGATAACATACCTCAACCTGAATGATGACTCAGAGTTTTATCACTAGAGTCCAATATGTAAATTTCAAGCAAGTACACGATCAAAAAGTCTCTTCCTCATTGGTGGCTTTCTGCTTGTGTAGTGTCCAGGAGCAGTTTTGTAAGTTCTTTAAATCCCATGAACCTCTCTGCTTTCTCTATGAGGAGGAAGCTGCTACTCCACAGTAATAATGTTACAATGTTTTAGTAATTTATAGTGTGATTAATAGGATAAAAAGTAGCTATAATGTAGCAATCATGAATACTCAATTAGAACCAGAGGCATGTTAGTGGTGATAGGAATAAGTGATGACATAAATAGAGAAAATTACATACATGGAAATTATTAGTTAGAATATGACAATGTTTTTTTAAAAGTGAATTGTATAAATACATAAATTAAGAAATTGAAAGAATATATAAAATATTTAAATATATGATATCTGTATTAGTTATTTTATTATACCTTTTGATGTAATAAAATTACCCTTTAAAAGTAACTTGAGAGGAGCAGAGTTTGTTTTGGCTTAGGGTACAGTCTTTCACAGCAGGGAAAGCACGACGGCAGGAATTGGGGATGACTGGTCATATTGGATGTGCAATAAAGAAGAAAAAAGACGAATCATCATATATGTCTCTCTTCCCTTTTTTATTCAGCCCAAGACATCTGCCTGTGAAGTGGAGCTGCCAAAAGATGGTGTGGGGCTTTCTTTCCTAACTCTAGATAATGCCTCACAGAATGCCCAGATAACTGATCTCTAAAGTCACTGCAGATCTTATCAAGTTCACAATATTAAACCTGACAATGTCAAAAATACACACTGCCATGTAAGAATTTAAATATACAAAATTTAGGTGTATATTGAATATTATATCATGGCAATATTAACAAAAGAAAGTAGAAATTGTTGTTTAATTGAAGACAAAATACAAATAAGTATTATTATAAAGGAAAAAGAATAATTAAATAATGATAAAGGGACCAATTATCCAAGAAAACAATATTGTTAAACATGTATGAAACCAATCCTGCACTGCTAAAATACATAATGTAAGACTGAAGGAGCTAAATGAGAAATAGAAAAATATACTATCACTGTAAGACATAATCCCTTCATTTATCAATTTTATACCTCAATAATGGAATTTTACTACAAACCCCCAAACAGACTAAGAAAGAGCTCTAAAGACACCTTTCTAAATGACTGATTAATAAACAGGCATAATATCAATAAAAATATCTTTGACAAGAGTGATACACATGGACTGGAGAGATGCTAAGTAGTTAAGAGGACTTACTGTTCTTCCAAGGACCTGGGTTCAATTCCCAGGACCCACATCACAGAATGCAAAACTGGCTTTATCTGTGTCTTTAGAAAACCTGGAACCCTTTTCTGATCCTTGGATACCTTCACATACGGTACACACACACACACACACACACACACACACACACACACACACACACACGAGAGAGAGAGAGAGAGAGAGAGAGAGAGAGAGAGAGAGAGAGAGAGAGAGAGTAAATTAGAAGAACAAATGATCAACATGTAGAAGTGTTAGTAGTTGCTTGTTCATATTCAAAGGTAATTTCTCTCCTTCCTTCTCGAACACATAGTTATTAACAAAGAAAAAAGTTTTTTTGGCAACTTTTGGAAGTTTGAAGTTGATACAAATAAGTAGTGTTTGATATACAATAATACAAAGCAAATATTCATGATTCTATATTGATACAAGTGAGTAGATAATGAACAAATGATTGAGTATAACTCCAATAAGATTTCCAAAGAATTCACTAATATTTCACTTTTTGGACTGTTTGATCTTGTACACATGTTCTATTTTTCTCTAGACTATCATTTCAGTTAATTGGAAAAAAATCATTTGCACTTTTCTCTTTTTGTGTTCTTAGTGCAAATTTGTCTGGGTTGTGATTATATCATATACCCTTAATCATCTTTCTAAGCATGCAGAAACTTCTACTGGCTTTCATTATTTGCTCCTTTTTATTTTCAACCCTAATTTATGGGTGATTACCTTACTTTCCAAGACATGGTTCAAGTGGGCCATGTGAATGTATTTCTTCTCCCAATGCTCTGTCCCATACACTGAGAGCATGACTGATAGCCAGCCATGTACTTTCTCTGCACGCAGTGCCTGAATGATGGCCGTTGTATGTCATGAAAGCCTCTAAAGTCGGATTAACTCATAGAAATCTCACAGACAACATTAGAATACCAAACTACCATTTATCACAACTGTCTATTTAGAGATTAAACAGATATCTCACTTCTACCAGAGGGTGTACATTCAGCATTACCTAAGGATAACATTCTGTCTGTAAATAAAGCAAAATTTAATGAAGTAAGACCCTTCTGTTATTAGCCTAAATTTTAATTATGTCTAAAACCTCACCTAATCTTAGAGTTTATTATTGCATAAACCAATAAAATCTCTTACAAGTTCACGGAATTTTAGTATATGATTTATTTTTCTTCCTTACATGTTAAGTAAAACTATTTTACTAAATATATTTAGATTGTTTTATCATCAGCCTTAGAAAGAAAAAAGAAACCCCACTCCACTTCCTCTATAAAAACTCTCCATAGAGTGCATGACTTTCTTCTGGAAACTTAAAAGCCATAGAGAGAAGTATGGTATTAATGTCATTGTGAGGTAAGTATTTAAGTATTTCCTATTAGTATTGTTTTCTCACACTATTAGGTTTTTAGATTATAGACAGGATTGTTTATTTAAGCACTTATGAGTCTTTGTGCCTAACAGATATTTATACATAATACTAGTATTTTACTCTTTTCATTGTATAAGTTTGAAAAGTTGAAGATAAGAATACTGTGTTGCTTATGCAAAGTCACAATATTATCTGGCAGAATTATGTATCATATGCCAAACTTTGGTTTTGAAATTATCTTCAGTGAGTCGTTGTTGCTCATTAGCCATGACACTTGGCCACCTGTTACTGGGGAGCTATATTGAGGAATTCTGTATGGAAGGCAACTATAACTTTCTACCTGAGCTTGAACCACCAAGCAGATGACAAGATGAACTATATGACTCAGCTTTCATATCAGCCTTGGATTCTGACCCTTAGTATTCTAATATATGGACGTTAGGCATTATCATGTTCTTTCAAGTGCTTTAAAGATTATTCTTCCATACCTGGATGAGTTCAAGGGGCTTGGTAGACTAGTTTATAAGACAAGTGAACCCAATCCACTGACTGTCTGGAAAAAAAACATCATAAAAGGACATTATAGGGGAGATTTTTGTCTTACTGCAACTTGATATGCCCTGTTTTGTTGATATCCATGAGAGGCCTGCCCTTTCCTGAATAGAAATGGAGAAGGAGTGGATTGGGGAGTGGTGATAAAGAGAGGCGTAAGAAGGGACTGCGAGTAGGAGAGTGAGGGAAAACTGTGGCTGGAATGTAAAATAAATAAATAAATACATTTTTGAAAAAAGAGGTCATTATAAAGTACGACGTAGAAATAATCATAGAAAAAGTAATGAAAGAAATGGCATCAAAGTCTTCCTAATAATCTTAACTGAACAATGTGAAACTATTGATCTAAGGTTAAAATCTATAGAGGTATTGTCTTAACAGAATTCAAACTCAGCAAAATAAATTCATAAATGGAGAGTACTATGCACACCTGTGAGGGTAGAGATAATGGATTTAAAGCCGGCATCTTCTCTAAGGACATTTCCAGGGTAGCTCAAAACCAAGCAAACAATGGTGGTTTTTTTTTATAACAACAATGTTTATGTCTTAAGTAGTGCACTGAGAAATGACTGTCTTTCCACTCAAGGAGCACTTCATGTACCAGAGTTGCAAATGCAAGCTCATACTCAAAACTGAAAGGGGAGGGGTGAACCAGATCTAGAGGAGAAGGAAGACACTTCAAAGAATAGAAATTTCCGTAGAGAAATGGAGAAATGGTGAGAAATGTCAACAGGCAGAATAAAAGGAACAGGAAAAACTTCATGAACAGAAGAAATTGATTCGGTAGTGAAAAGAAAAACGATGAATTTTGCATTAAAATAAAGTACTGTTATGAATTTGTTATCAAAGAAAATTAATATGACCACTGTATCTTGGTGTTAGCTGTTTGTCTACTTAATGATAAACAAAAGATTTCTATTTTTAAGGAATTCATAAGCTTGTATGTGAACAAGAAAATAATAAAATCATATAAAATATAACAAAACACATATTCAAAAGGAGCCCTTGAAGTGCAGTACGTTCAAAATGAAGACTGCAAGTAGAAGGTGTATTTGTATGCATATGTTATCACTTACTTGTAACATCCCAGGAATGCTTCTTCACATAGATTTATAACAACAGTTTTCCATATTTCAATGCATAGAAACTTAGAGACTATAAGGAAGATGAATATAGTTACAATCTGGAATTTGCAGTTATTGGAGGAAGTTGTTGTGGCATTTAAATTTCCTAGAATTTGCCGTGTGCACATGGTTCAAAAGCAAGATTTCAAACTTATGAATGATGGAGATGAATCATATCATTGGGGCTCTGTATGATTCCAGAAAGCTACAGAGCATGAGCCAGCTTCTAATATGCAATCTTTTAGTATTGTATTCCAGCTTTCTGACATTAGCTATGTTGGCCTCCCCTTCTGCACTCTAAGAAAGTAGACATCTTTCTTATTTTTCTGAGATGTGCTTTTGAATTAAAGCGTGGTAAATAGAACCTGGAATACAGTCACTGTTTAACAAGGTAACCAAGGTAAAAGAGGATTGATTGACTTTAATTTTCTAAATGATAAGTCATAAAATTAAAAGTTGATTGATGGAAATTAGAAGATTAAAGATTTTTAAGTGTTTAATATTTTTTCTACTTTTCATTAAGCACAGATATAAAATCACATTTTTAATTACTATTTAATTTTACTGATCCTAATTATCACTTTACTCATTCTCATTTTTCTTTTCATCTTTTACTCCATACTCCCAGTCAATTTTATCCTAGTGTTAAAGTTAACATACCATAGACAATAGCCAAAACATTATCTTCCTTTTAATCAGCTGCTGTTGAATAAAATTTTATTTACCACTATATTCCAAACAATCACAATTTAATTCCTACTTAAATATATCAAATAATAAGATAATTAAAAATGCTACTCCACAAATAGACCACACATTGCCCTGCATCACTAGTGAATCTTGACATATTGGCCTCTGCCCTCTCCTCCCACACAGCTGTCTGTTCCAAGTACATTTTCCCATTGGACTTCATTAGGGAGTTTTCTAATGATCACTTGATGGATGTTCACTTAAATGTTAAGTTTTGTATAAATATACATAGTGGATATTCCCCACTCTAAAAAAATATTTTTTCCTTTGGACTTATTAAAGCTTGGTAAAGAAAACAAAGTATAACCTGTCCTTATACTATTGTAATTTAAATATGAGCCTTAACACAAAGCCAGGGGAACTCCTCCAAACCATATGGCTTTCTTAGTACATTTTAATTGTGGAAGAAGGTGAGTATCCACAACCCAAAATGTTTTAAGCCTTACAAGACTCTCACCAGCATTAAGATGGACAGGATATCTTCTAGTAGACTTAACACAGTCTATTTTAAACCACACTGATAATACAGAGAGGGAGAAATCATATTTGATATTTTAGACTGCCCTTGTTTACATTTATCTAAAATTTACTTCACGTATTTCTCATACTGCCTTACCCTTGTTTGATTGCTTCCTTTTTTCTACTTGAAGAGTAGAACATGATGTCAAACACAGGTAATATGGCCATGTGACTTTGAAGTAGACTGTTGTCAAGTTAACTTCCCTTCAACATATTTTTTAATTTAAAATTAAAAACTAATAACATGTACTAACAGCAAAGTTTAAGAGTTAAATTGAATACAAAAACATAAAAATTTAGCTCGATGTTAGGTTCCTAGGCAATACTCCATTCATATTAATTGCTATTGCTGCTGTTAATATTCTAACAATGGTTTTCCTAAAATTCTAGTATATAATACATGTTAAAATTAATATTAGTCTGTAAATGTGACTTAGTCATATCATGAAAGGAAATTAGAGATGGAGAAAGGTAATGTATATTATGTTCTGCATCTGTATGGAGAGGCTGAGTGTGTATCATGCTATCAAAATTTGTTTTTCCCCTTTATCCTGATTATGTCACCTTGAATTATGAAAGACAGAACCTAATTCCCACCTATCAAACAGAAAAAAAGAACTAAGTGCTGAATGACCTTTTAATGCAAAAAATTGATAATGGATGGGCTATGACTTTTCCAAGGATATATCTGAAACACAACCACCATGATCCTAATGTTATACACATATTACTACAGTATAAATCACCCTACTGTGCTAGATTTTTAATTCAAAACATGGATTAATTTCACACGTTTGTAATGTTTGACAATCTGAAAACTAAGAACACACACAAATATCTTCTATCTAGAAACAGACTATAGAGTACTAACATGATTTTACATATTATGCTTAAAGTCATAGTCACAGATGCTTAAGCAAATAAATATGACACTCTTACAGAGGAACAAAATAGAGGAGCATAGGAAGAGCATAGGTTTTGAAAAGTATGGTGATTATAGAAAATGTCGTCTTTTCATTTTACTTAAGTCAATGTAATCAGAAAGAAATACTTGAGTTTGGAGAAAATCATGTCTATTAAAATAATCTATTTCCAATTCAAAAAAAAAGAAAAGAAGTCATAATCCAAGAAAGAAAAAGTAGCTAAGAACTTTCTAGAAGCAGAAAGGCTTCATCTAGCAATTGATGGAGGTAGATATAGAGACCAACAGTCAAACATTGGGTGGAGCTGGGGTAATATCGCAGAAGAGGGTGGGGAATAGTTCTAGGATCCAAAGAGGCCAAAACATGACAAGAAAA
Source organism: Peromyscus eremicus (assembly GCF_949786415.1). Lineage (NCBI taxonomy): Eukaryota > Metazoa > Chordata > Mammalia > Rodentia > Cricetidae > Peromyscus > Peromyscus eremicus. Next base: position 51,757,396 of record NC_081426.1, on the reverse strand, counting down.
TGCCCCAAAGAACCAACTAACTAGGTCACACAGGGGCTCACAGAGACTGAAGCAACAATTAGGGAAGCTTTATGGCTCTGACTTACATCCTCTGCCTATCTGTCATGGTTGTGTAGCTTGGTGTTCTTGTGGACTACTAACTGTGGGAGCAGCACTGTCTCTGACTCTTTTGCCAGCTTCTGGGACCCTTTTCCTCCTGCTGTTTCCTCCAGCCTTAATATGAGGGGATGTGTCTAGTTTTCCTAAAATTGATATCTCATGTTTGGTTGATATCCCTGGGAGGCCTGCCCTTTTCTGAAGAGAAAGGAGAAGGAATGGATCTTGGGAAGAGGGTACGTGGGACTGAGAGGAGAGAAAGGAGATAAAACTTCAGTCAGCATATAATACGTAAAAAAAAGAAAATAATAATAATAATAATAATGATAAAAGAAGCTTCACATCAGAATCACAGTGAATCTCAACCAAAATGAATGTGCCAAAGCTGGACAGAAGATGTGTTACTCTTGGAAAGGAGAATTCAACCATCGGCTGTTTCCTCATCCCAGAGAGAACAAGGAGAACAAGTTTGCTTGTCAATAAAAGAGCAAATAAAGGACAAGGGAGAAAAAAAATACAGTCTGATTTACAATGCAAGAAAACATCTTACTTATCTCCTACAAAATCAAGCTACTTTGTTATGGGGTCACGCAGGTAAGTTGGAATATCTCCTAGTATACTAAATATAGACATGAAGAATCCAATAGAAGTAGACCATGTGCCTTTTAGTTTATGAAACACAGTGATTTTATGCCATATAAGCCCAATAAATTATAAGTACAAAGCAGTTGACATTTGCTTTGAAAAAGATTGTGAACAAGAATTTGAAATACTACTTCATACTGAATATAATTTTTTTCTGATCAATCAATTTAAGATGCCTAACCATTTTCTTTATATCAGCAAAAAAGATTGTGTATCCTGTCAATACATAATTCCAACCTGCTCTAAAACTCTTTTCATAAGTTCACCTGAACAGTGTGTTTGCTGAATTGCCTTTCTTGTGGCAATACTCATTACACGTAACAGTGTCTACAGTGGCAGATTATCATAAAATAATGATACACTGAATGACAAACAAGGCCAGAAGTAACCCTAATTCCAGCAGTCCTATATTTAAGGAGTCGATTTAATTTGGAAAATTTGAAAATAACATCCGCAATCATCTATAAGCAAACTGTTGCTACCGAAAATTCAGAAACCAGGTTCCAACAATAATCCTATCTCGGCCACTCAAAGAGTCAAATCTTTCACCAACTGCACTAAGAACTCAATAGATTCAGATGCATTGGAACCCTTGTGCTTTGTTTCCTGATCTTTCTCTACCCTTTGTATACAAGAATGAGAGTTTATATTCTGACTTTCATTCTGTGAGCTACAGGTTCAGTATTTTCCCATGCAATAACACGGCTCACACAAACATTTGATGCAATAAAAAAAACTCTTAGCATATGCTATTAATTTAAAATAAATAACAAACTACAGTAATATACTGTAAATTAAATGTGTATTATAAATTATACATTAAAATAAAAATAATAAAAGAAGTGTTTTACTTTTAAAGAGTTGGAACTCCTTTTTTGAGTAAGTAAGTTTGTATGGAATAATAACTAAAAGCAACTAGATAGACATCCATACCTCAAATATTATGTTTATGTTTTTGTGTGTACACTTGTAAAGTAAAAGTTTTGTCAACTGGAAACGAAAATGAGAATAAATATGCTACTTTGTCAAATAAAAAACTGTCACTATGAATGCCTACCTATCTCTGAATTTCAACATGGAGGAAATATGAATCAAGGACAAAAGTAAACTGAAGTAAATAACTAATTTTGGCTAAAAAGGGATGGCAAGGACTGGGTCAGATTGTACCTCACTGATAGACTGCTTGCTAAACATTAGAACTAAGATTTATTTCACAACACTGATAATAAAATTAAGGAATGATGAATAGTATAAAAATAAACATTTTTTATATTCTGTTTTTACATCTTGTTAGATCAATAGCGTAGAACCCCATCAGTGATTCTCATTTGACCTTTTCACCTGTATCTGTTCCTTTCCCACTGCTGTGACTAAGTATCTGACATATAGGAACAAAAGGAAAATGAAAACCAGATTTGCTTTGACTAATGCCTTGTGGGCCTGAAGTCTCTCATAGGAGTAAGGCCTGAACATGGAAGCATGAGGCAGCTGATACACTGTGTTGGCTGTCAGTGCCCATGCTCAGATTGCTTCCTCTTCCCTCTCATTTCATTAAGTCATGCATTGAAGCCCCTGGAATGTTACCACCTACATTCTAGGAGAGTCTTTTCCTTCAGTAGATTCTTTTTGGAAATGCTCCCGAGGACATAGACAGAGGTATATCTATCTCCTAGATGGTTCCAAATCCAATAGTATTGACAATGAAAATTAAAAATGTAATCTAAAGGCATATCTTTGGATGCAGTTTGTTTGTTTGAGACATGTTCTCCCTATATAGCCTTCAATTAGACGAGAACTCAATATGAACACCAGAGTGGCCTTGAACCCATAGATATCCCCTGTCTTTTTCTCCCAAGTGAAAGATTAAGGGCATACTCTACCACATCCAGCTAAGGAAAGATAGTATAGTGATGTAAAGAGATAAAGGGAATAAGAGTACTAAATAAAGAGGGGATGAGAAAGCAGGGTAAAGGAGAGAATTTGGGGAGGGAAAGCTACTGCTAAAGGCTTTTTGGAAAGCCATGTGGAAACCTACTACTGTAAAAACTTCCTAAAATGTGCACATATATGAAAGGAATTTAAAAACAGTCATTATATAATAAGGGAGACAATTCCCAAATTAGACACCGTATCCCATCAAGTTGAAGTTGCCAGGAATGGGTTACATAGTATTGAGTCATTGACCATAGAGATTCTATATATACCCCTCTAAGAACAATGGCTGATTGCCAAGGGTACCGATTACTTTCCACAACCTGATAAAGACATCACTTATTTCTGTGATCAAACATGGAGAAATCAAGGTAGTACATAACTGCAAGCTTCTCTCACACAAATTAATGTTCATGGTGTTGGAAGAAACTTTGAATACTACTAAAGGGAAAGGTAATCACCAATATCATTCCTCTGCAAATCTAGTGATCTCCAACAGAAGCCTGCCTACAAGATAGACTGCTGCAATAATGACACAGTGTTATTAGAGTAACCAACACTGTTCTTTATTGGATTGAAGTTGTACTCTACAAGACAGAACCACGAATACTTGAAATTGCTAATGTGGCCAAGAATATCAGACTAGATACAGATAGGTCATGGAAGCTAAGAAAAAGACTACTGCTATTATTATGCTTTAAATTTTAATAAAATTGACTCCTAAATGACATATTTCTATACCCACAGATCAGAGTGCTGCTCAAGCCACATCAGAGGAGCTTCTTTTGGTAGATGGCACTTTAAACAGAGACCCAGAACCGGACTTTCTGAATTAGGGTTTCTGTTTCTGTGAAGAGACATCATGACCATGGCAACTCTTATAAAGGTAACTATTTAATTGTGGTGGCCTACTTACAGTTCAGAGGTTTAGTCCATTATTGTCATGGTGGGAAGCAAGGTAATATGCAGGCAGATGTGGTGCTAGAGAAGGAATTGAGAGTTCTTACATCTTGACTCACAGGCAACAGGAAGTGGTCTCTCTCACTAGGTATGGCTTGAGCATATATGAGACCCCAAAGCCTACCTCCACAGTGACATATTTCCTCCAACAAGGCCACACTTCTTAATAGTGCTACTCCCTCTGGGGTCTATTTTATTTCAAAGAACCATATGGGCCAAGGCAAAGAATGGGAGACTTTGGATCACTCAACCATAAATGGGATGGCATTATCCTTTCATCAACGCTGAGGAATCTATGCAGAAAAGTAGCAGGAAAGATTTTGAGAGCTACAGGTGGTAAGTGACTACAAGGAAACAGTCTTCCAGATACAACAGTGCAATAAGCATATGAACTCACGGAGAGTGTGAGAGCATGCACAAGACATGCTAAGGTTCAAAACAAAGTCTCAGCACAGACAACAGGAAATGGACACACTAAGTCCCACTCTAAACGAATAAGCTATTTGCAGGTGATTCCTACTAGGAAAATGAATACCAGTTTTCCCCAACGAAGTATAACTGGATATCTCAGTCACACTCCAGGGCAGGCCCCATGTCTGGGAGTAGTTAGACAACACAAAATGAACTCCAATGTTTGTTTGTTTGGGTACGTTTTGTCTTTGTTGATGTTGTAGTTACTTTGCTTTGATTTTCCTTTATTTATTTGTTTATTTATTTATTTGTTTATTTATTATTTTTTTGCTTTGTGTGTGAGTATACAAGAGAAAAAGAGAAAGACCATGAACGAGTGAGCAGGGAGTTTGAAGGTGTTGAGGGAGGGGAAAGAATATGATCAAAATATATTGAATGAAAATAAATTTTAAATATAATCATTTAATCTATCACAAATCTAATAGACTTCAAATATACCCATGCAATTTATTAGGCATTTATATGACTTTCTTCTACTTGCCTAAAAATTAATCAGCATCCCAGTGCATTCAGGAAATTGATGTCATTAGGAGGAAATGCCTCCTCCCTTTATTGTCTTTCTGTTATCACTTAAGATTTCTTATTAAAGAACAATTCCACTTCATTGCCGTTTTACATCATTAAATGCTGTTACCTATGTATTTAAATATTTATCTATTTCTAAATACATAAGTAAAACTTGCTCGTTAGGTATAATATTTCTTGTATGTATATTCCAAGAATGACTGTTTGGTTTTGGAAAAACAATTGGTGTGCTTCTCCCTGGGAGGACTGGCTTCTATTCTCAGCATCTTTAGTTGTCTGTAGTTGTTTGTGTAGGGTTGAGACCTCCTAAATTTGAAAAAGAATGAGGAGGGGGTAGATGGAAAGGTTTATTGGGAGGGAAGGGAAATAAAAAATGATGTAATTATATTATAATGTCAAAAATAATATTTTAAACTAAACTAATCAAACAATTCTGCTAATCTTTCACTTTAACCTCTGTGGCCATCTCCTTTTAAGTGTTTTGTTCATGAAATTATTAACAATTTTTCTTAATTTTTTTTCTATTTCATTAGGAAGTGTTTCCTCTCCATTAACACCCTTTCAGAAATGCTGTGAATTAAGGCAGTGTTATATAAAATTAACAATCTGAAGATTATTTTGCAAATATCTGCAATATGAAATAATAGTTTATTAAATAAATATATTTGGCATAGCAGAGGTCATATACTTTGAAGAACTTCCTTAGTTCTCATTTTCAAAAAATGTTTGGGGCTATATTTCATGTTTAAATACATTTTAAATTGCATTTCTTGAAATTTAGTATCTGTAAATATACCCATTATACGAACTTTAAAATTTCACTAATAGGATAATTATGACACGATTTTGTTTTGTATCATGTTGAGTTTTTGCTAACTAATTTAACAACTAGATTTGAGAGTTAATTGAAGGTACAAAATCAACCATTACAACAATTATCATGTCTTGAAGCCTAAACAAGAAATAAAAATGGTAGAATGTGGGTAATGTTAGAACACAGCTAATAGGTGTGTGGGAAAAAAAAGATTATTTTAGAATCAAAAAGCTTCTATGAGGTAAACACAATTAAAAGTGAGGGACTGAAAACTGGAAAGGTAAAGTCGATAATAAAGTTTATAAAGTTTTATTATTTTCTTGATTATGACAGTTTTATGTAGTATTTATTGAGGCCTATGTTGATGGCATGAAGCTTAACATCATTTAAAGATAAAACAATTAGAAAGCATGTATATTAAGTTTATAATTCTTTTTTTAAGTTTTTTTTTTAAGATTTACTTGTTTATTATGTATACAGGGTTCTATCTGCATGCATGACTGCATACCAGAAGAATGTATCAGATCTCATTGTACACGATTGTAAGTCACCATGTCGTTGCTGGGAATTGAACTCAGGACCTCTGGAAGAAAAGGCAGTGCTCTTAACCTCTGAGCCATCTCTCTCACCCTGAGCTCATAATTTTTAAAGATAATTTTATCAACCAAGATAATAATGAGACCAAGGACAAACAGCCATTGGATGTAGAATAGATTAGTTCATCTGTAGAAATGAACTGGAAATTATCACAAGAAGGTTTTGTGCACAGAAGGGCTCCAGTTTAATGTTGTGTATTTAAGAAAGAAGATACAAAATTTATAGTGGTCCTGCTACAACAGGCAAACAACCCCAAACTCTCTTCTTCTACCATTATGTGATTTCTTGAAAATCAAAAATATGAGACTGAAGACACACAGGCATCACATGCCCTATGGAGCATGTCTTTATGATTTTGTTGTTGCTGTTGTTGTTTTGTGAAACAGTGGGCAGAAAGAATACTTACTGCAGTAATCTTCAGTGGTTCTAAATAAGAGATCAAAGAGGAAATATTTGGTAGAGAAGGCAGATTGAGTTCAAGAGTTAGATGACTATTGGATACTGTTTTGAAGACAATCAATTCTCAAACTGTCAGCATCTAAAAGTAGTGATCTAAAAGAAGAAGGGAGTGGCACATTAGAAGTAGCTGATGTCTAGATATTCACAGGAACTTTCTGCAATGTCTATGCAAATGAATAATAATACAGCCAACACATTGGGATACATGCCAATATATATGACTTTATGCTAGTAAATCAGTCCCAATATATCCCTTTTGCTTAAGGAGTTGGCAAGAGAAATCATTTGGAAATCTCCTGCTCACTTTTCCCACATAGAGGGACCTCCAATGAAGTAAAATGACCAGAGAATAAGGATTAATTCGCTTATTTCATATCTGTTAGCTATTCTATTAAATTTGGATCACTGCACTACTCTTCAGAAGGAAGCGTATTTTTCTACAATACTGCCATATCTCTTTTTAAACATTGATTTCCTACCATTTCTGTAAATTGCCTGGAAGCAGCTTATATTTTGTACAGCTCTCAGTTACATATGTTTCTTGTTATTGAATAGTACTCTGTATACGACTTATTTTGATAAGGCTAAATTGAATTGATTTGATAAAAAACATATCTCTTGCTAAAAATAATCATTATTCATAGACTATTCTAGTATCCCACACCAAACACAGATGGAAAACAACATGGATGCTGCAGGAGGGAATTTAGATGAAAACAACCTTCACAATGTTAATGTGACTGATAATGAGAGGTATAAGTCGTTCACTGTATAGATATGCATTGCTTTTTCTCCAAGAATGTCGATACTCTTCTACAGGAATATTTATAAGACCACACAATTTAGAGTGGGGCAGATATAAGCTCTTGTTTATGGCTGTAACAATTTGAGTATCTCCAACTTCACTAGATACAGACTCATTAAAGCCAGAGTAGCTTGACATTTCTTGACATTGGTCAGTGTTTATTGGTGAAATGAGGCTGATAACCAAGTCTCTTATTCCCCTGCTGTCTGCCATAGTACTTACATACATGACTGTGATGAGGACTAAAGAAACTATGTCAAGAAAACACATTCATTTACACATCTTCTCATTATTTAATAACACAAGACAATTAAACATTTTCCTAGGGTCTCAGAGTTACCACTCTCTAGACAGGTTGAAAACAAGCAAAAATGGAAAAAGGCAAGCTGGGTATGGTGGCACACACCTTTAATCCCAGCATTTGAGATGCAGGTAGATACGTAAATTCAAGGCCAGCATGATTTGCATATTGAACTCCAGGACAGCTAAGATTATGTAGAGAGATCTTTTCTCAAAAAAAATAAATAAATAAATAAAATAAATAAAAAGGAAGGGGGGCTTTTTGACTTCACATTTGATGCTTTTAGATTATAACATGTTTTGTAGTCTTTGAGAACTCATAAGAAAAAATTAATAAGGCTATAATTATTCTGTTTTTAGTCCTGAAGTATGTGTCATAAGAGAAGAAATTATCAAGCTCCAGAATGTATTTCTGTGCTTAATTGAGAGTTCTGTAGCAGTTTTATATGTATATTTTTATATATATTATATATATATTATATATATTAGTTAATGCTGTAAAATATCTTTTAAATGTCACATATTTTTAAAAATAATATCTGGTAACCACAGGGCCACATTGTTATTATTGTTAAGATTTAAAAATTAACCTTGGTAATGGCTAATTAGGAGTTGGTTTATGGCCCAATTTTATAATAGATTTACAAATATTTCCTTTATCCAAATTAAAACTGCAAACATTGATGAAACACAAATGGATTTCATAAAACATTAAAAAGTACCATAAATTTGATGTTTATATACATGTATTCATAAGGGCTGAAGTGTTCTCTATCTCTGTCTACATGTCTAAAATCTAAATCCTTTATTTATCCATATGCTTACTTACTTAAAGCATTGCTAAAAATATTTCTTGGCACAATGCCACTTCCCTTTTAATAACCAGAATCCATTGGTTGCTCTCTGAGTTATAATATTTCCAGATGTCTAGTTATATTGCTTTCTTTAACTTGACAATAATCTGAATTATGCTTTAATATACAGGCATCAAAAATTGGATTAGGACAGTAATGTGAATGCCTGTACCAGAATATAATTAGTTATTGCAACATGTTGTTTCAAAGAGGTATTGATTCATTGTAATCCAAGAAGTTTTAAAACTGTAATATAATGAGTGAGCACTAGGTCATGGTACTATGTTGCTGAAGATGAGCTATTGATATTTTTAGGAATTGTGTTTTTGAATGGGTTTACTGTCTTTCCTTCCATGCAGAGAATTTAAGTTCTACTGTTTTACTAACTGCAGACTATGGGGAAAAAAACCATAATATTTAAATGTATCAGCTCAATTTCAACCTTATTTTTCATCAGTTTATATCTGCTAATGAAATATGTATCACATAAATATATAGGGCTTTAAATAATATAATTCTTTGGGAGAAATGTACATGTACATATGTCCTGTGTGATGACTAATGCTGATTCTAAATTTGAACGGATTTATAGTCACCATGGATACAAATCTTTGCACATTTCTGTGAGTGGTTATCTAGATTAGATTAATTGAAGCGGGAAGAACCAGAGTCGCACCAGTCCCACAGTGGATTAAAAAGGAGAGAGTTAGCTGAGCACCAGCATTCATGACTTTCTGCTTTCTAACAACAGATGCCATATACGCATCTTCCTCAAAGGCAGGCTGCTATGGCTTCCCTGCCTTGAAGGACTGTGTTCTCCAACACTAAGCCGATTTAACCCTTGTTTCCCTGGTTGTTTTGTCAGCTTTGGGGTCACAGCATGTCAAGTAACTAATACAGAAAACTGATCCTGAGAAGTGAAACCATTGTTGTGATGCACAAGGTCATGTGGTCATTAGGCCTTTGGAACTGGTTTACCAGAAGAATACAGAATGCTACACACGGAGGTGGCAGGAAAGCCCTTGAGTACTATAAGCAGAACTTAATAGACAATTCTGGTGCATGCTTAACACAAATGTGACCAAATATGGACAGTGGAAATCTAGCTCATGAGGTTTAGGAGGGAATAAGATCTCTATCAGGAAGTGGGCAAGTGGCAATTCATGTGATATTTTGGCAAATAATACTGCTATAGAGTCCTGAAAATGCCCTGAAAACATGCAGGAGGTTGAAGTGATGGTAATAGAATGATTTGTCTGGCAGAAGAAAAGTTAAGACAGAATAACATTCAGGCTGAGCCATGATTATTGTATACTGTTCTCATCTAGGCATACAGTGATAAAGGTTAAAAAACAGATCAGAAAGCATAACAAAAATGACAGGCTTAGAGAGAACAAATTAGAAAGCATCTGTAATTTTTAAGAAGATTAGTATCCTTAAAGATATACATGGAGCCTGTCACTAGGACAACAGGAAAGGTGCCCCAATGGTAAGACCTTATCTTTTTAAGGCTCCAAATGCAAATTCATTTGAAAGCTGGATGCTTAGATAAAGAATGCTGTTGAGGGGTTTACCTATTGAAAGGAACCACCCAGGGAATTGCGTCTCGAGGTCAGCTCACCAAAGTCAAGGCAACTGTGGTCCAGAGAATCCACGTCCCTATCTGCGCTGGCAGCAGAACTTGACAGAACTGTCTACATAGTTCATGAGAAAAGCAGGACTCCAGGCTTCATGGAGTCTCGCACTATGGATCCTGAGAACCACTGGAGACAGCTCTACGGGTTAGGGTTATAGTGTCCTGAAACAAGCCCTGGGAGTCCACTGTGTGAAGCTGTGAAAGTGAGGCCCAAGATGTGAGGAAGAGCTGTGATAATTGAGGAGACAAAAGAACGCACTGTGGAAATCAGCCGGCTTGGAGCAGAACTGTCTCAAGAGAATCGATGCATTCCAGCAGCAGAGCTGCAGGATGAGGCTGGCAAAGCCCTTTGGGGCTCAATAACTTTATGGTGATGATGGATAAAAAAGAATCCACATATCTCCATTATAATTCTAGTACATTTTTCTATTATAATAAAGTAATAACTAAATACTGGGATCTTTAGGTATTATATTCAGCAACCAAGAGAACAGAAACAGAAGTTCAACCATCAAAAATTAATGTCTGGCAAAAGAAGACTCAATCTGTTCCTTGTGAGATAATTATTAGGATTTGGATGAGGTGGAATTGGGAAAGGCAGGCCTTCTGGGTAAGCAACAGATTTCAAGGAAAGGAAACCTATGGAGAAATCATGACCCTAGGGTAGATAGAGAAAAAAAAAGTAGAAGCTGGAATTTGATTAAGTTTTAATCAAACTACTAAGTTTTAATTAAACTACTGAAATTCTAGTAACCTGTATGCTTTTGTCTTATTTAGGTATACTATTGCTGTAATGAAACATCATGATGAAAGGTAACTTGAGGAAAGGTCTTATTTCACTTATGATTCCACTTCACTTTTCAACATGAAAGGAAATCAGGGCAGGGATCTGGAGGCAAGAGCTGATGAAGAGACCATGACAATCAATAATTAAGAAAATATCCTACAGTCTTGCCTGCATATCAATCCTGTTTTATTAATTTATAATTTGTTTTTACATCCTACCAAAGTTTCCCTTCCCATCTTCCAAGTTCCTTCCCCACACCCCACCACCATCTACTTCTCCTCCACTGTTTCTCTTCAGATACAGGTGGGCATCCTGTCGATATGAGCCTGACGTGGTATATCAAGTTGCAATGAGACTAGGCACCTCCTCTTCTATTAAGGCTGAATGAGGCGATCTGATAGGAGGAATGGGTCCCAAAAGCAGGCAACAGAGTCAAAGAAATCCCCTGCTTTTCGCTATTAGGAGTCTCATAAAAACTCCTAAGTTACATAACTGTAACATATATGCAGGTTCCTTGGTTGGCATTTCCACCTCTGTGAGCCCCCGTGAGCCCAGGTAGGTTGGGCGTGCTGTCTAATCTCATGGAGGTATTTCCTAAGGCTCCCACTTCTCTTATGACTATAGCTTACATCAAATTGGCATAACTAGCCAGTGCAGCTTTTAATATTTAGTTTTATTTTGTTCAAGAAACACAAAAAATGCAGAAAAAAAAGATAAACTTCAAATCGAAAGCCATTTGGATATGTCCTCATTAATGCACTGTTTCCTCCGATCTAGGGATACAAAGCCATATATTTTACTATGATTGTAATATTTCAGTGTGATTAGCACTTCAGGTATATTGTTCATACAGTATCATTATAACAACACACTAAAGTGGATGCAACATGCCCAATATTTAGATGACAAAATTAAAGCTCCAGAAGTAATGTAACCAGTCTAACATAATTCATTTCGGTATCAGTAGGATTATACACGGAATTTGACACATTTGACCCAATTTAGAATCTCAGGTATTATATTTTCATCCAGTAATTTTAATCACAAGAATCCTAGCATTCATAATGTTTTTATTCCATTGATGATTATTAAGTCTCATGACTATAGAAGTCTTACAGCCTGGTTACAAGTATACATGAAACACACTTAATCATCCTTATTATATGTTTTTTATAAAAATATTTTTAAATATATGTATATAATAAATATTATTTCTTTTTTATGTGCATTGGCATTTTCCGTGCATGTGTCTCTGTTAGGATACTGGATCTCCTGGAACTGGAGTTACAGACAGTTGAGACGTGCCATGTGGTTGGTGAGAATTGAACCAGGGTCCTCTGGAAGAGCAGTCAATAGTCTTAACCACTGAGCCATCACTCTAGCCCACTTACCATATAATCTTGATAAATACTATATATGTATATTTTAATAATGCAAGTTACATAAATCACAGTACTTTTTTACACTGTAATCCAGACAAAAATATCAAGTAGAATATGAACTGTAAATTTCCTTTTCACTAATTATCCTAATTTCCTGTCTTACAATCATCTTCCAGGCTGACTTGATCTTCCTATTGATTGTCTTGTTTGTGAAGTCTCAGTGACTGCTATGGTAACTGTGGGACCAGTAATGTTTTAACTTTTCCCCTCAAACACTGTATGTACATTTGTTGTTGCTAAAGCAATACCTATCACATACCTTCAGCTACTAGTACTACAACTTCACATTATATATAGAATTGTTTGAAATAACTTTGAAACTATAGACTTTTATAACATTAAAATAGCATAGTATTTATCTAATTTCATAGGTTGCTCTACTTGAATCAATTGTATAAAAATAAGTATGTTCGAATTAACTTAGGCAGTTTCAATGCCTTCCTAAGATAAAAATGAAAACCTGTTAGTATAATTTTTGTCCATGTCTTTATTTTACCACTCATTTCAAAACTTTACCAGAACATGGTGGTGACAGTTTCTTACAAGAAATTTCATTAAAAAACCAATATGTTTGATTCTTTCTTAAACAAACAAATTACTTCATTGGATATAGGTATGAACATGTGAAAATTAAAAGCATTAGGTTGTTTGCAGCTGTTGCTGGAATATATGCGGGTTTTCCAAATTCTTCAACTTTTTCCTTATTCACACTGTGAAAGATGATTTGTATTTCTGTCGATGGTTATTTTTCAATATTTTCTCTTTGACCCAAAGTATCTTCTGGGATTTTAAAGTATGAAGCATTAAAAGTCAATTAAGCTTATTTGCTACGTTGACTTCATACATGTAAAAATAGTTAAAATTCAATAAAAGTAAGTCCTGAGTATAATATTAAATATAAATAAATTTAAGAATATTTTCAGATTTCCCAATTTCACCAAAATAATGAACCATTCTCATAGTTCTGAGCAGTGTTCTAAGGCTGCTTTTCTTCCTTAACTGCGGAAAAACGTCATAACTAAGAAATTGACATTGATATGTTAGTCCTAACTACATCCCAAGGGTCATTCAGATTGCAGTAGCTTTTCCAATAATGTCAGTTTTTTTCATTTCAGGATTTCATACAAAGTACCAAAATGCATGTAGTAATCACATCTTCTGTGGCCTTTTATATGTACCAGATATTAATTCTTTCCTTATAAATAACATCTTTATTTTTTTAGTAATAAACCCACAAAATACCTTTATAAAATCACACATATATAATAAAACTGAATAATAGTGGACCCAGAAGTTAATTGGTGTACTTTTAGCCAGCTGATTTTAAACAAAAGCCTCAAGAACTTAAATTAGAGAAAGTAAAGTTTCTTTAATAATATTGAGAAAGTGGAACATCCACATGTGCAGTGGTGGTGGTGGTGGTGAACCTGGATCACCATCTGTCATTATGTACAGAAATCAAAATGTGAACTCAAACTGTAAGTGTAAGAGTATATGGAGATAGAGGAGAGACTTCAGAAGATTGGCCTTAGCAAAGAATTTTTGGAGATGACTCCCAAGCACAGGTAGCAAAACCCAAATTTGACAAATAGGATGATGTGCCACTCTGAAGCTTCTACAAAATAATGAAAGTGACTGACAAGTTCTTGTCCTAAAGCAAACTGTTCAGAATTCTCCAATTTAAGATTCTCAGTTAATTCTATTTACTAACTTAGTTTTCCAAGGAAATTGAACATGTCAAATCAGCTTACTTCTTCTAAAAGTGAAGTACTTACTAAGTTACCTAAAGGATTACACCTTAAGTTTTAAAATATCACACATATTATGCTAACCTGAGGTTCAGAATCATTGAAGAGAACCAATGCAAACTGTCTGGCTCAGAAAAATTAACAGGGAGGATATCTGAACCAGGAATACAAATCTATAAATCAAAAAATTCAATATAACTGAGAAAAAAAATAATGATGAGAGGAGAAGAGATATGCCCTAAGGTTGATTACAATCCTACAGTAAACTTTGTTCTCCCTCTCAGGACATAAATCTAAGTAAGTCAAACTGAGTTTGTTTCAGAACAGATAAAGCCTTACAGACTTTTACAAGAAATCTTCCACGTTAATTAAAAAGAAAGGAAAGAAGGAAGGAAGGAAGGAAGGAAGGAAGGAAGGAAGGAAGGAAGGAAGGAAAGAAGGAAGGAACTCAGACAGACAGAGCCTCTTTCCCTATGCTGTTTTTGTCTTGAAAGAAGGGGAAAATGCCAATTTTAATTTCTAATATGTAAGTTGAAATGATAATACGAATGGAGAGAATTTTAATTACATTGGTATCTTTTTTCTCCCATTGTAGAGATAAAGAAGCTGATGTTTTAGAATTATTAATAACTTCTCTGAAACACACTGTTAACATGTTGCAGCATATTTTTTAACTAGGTAAACAAGTGTTGCTGTTTTCTGCCTGCCTAAGGCACCTGATTGGTCTAATAAAAAGCTGAATGACCAATAGTGAGAGAGGAGGTATAGGTGAAACTTCTGAGGAGGGAGAGAAAGTAGGGGGAGGAATTTAGGCTGGGAAGAAAAGGGATTGAAAAAAAAAGATATGCCAGGGGCCATACAGACAGACATGGAGGAAGCAGGAAAGTAGGACATACAGAATGAAAGAAAGGACATGAAACATAATTCCATGCTGGTACCTTTTATCATACTTTATTACCACATGTAAAATTCTGGCTTTCTCTTGTTTTACTGTATATCACTGTCTTACTTAGTGTTACCGTTGTGATAAAACACCATGGTCAAAGGCAACTTGGAGAGGGAAGGATTTATTTTACTCACAACTCCAAGTAACAGTTCATCATCAAAAGCAGTGAGTGCATGGAGTCACACAGAGCATGAACCTGGAGGCAGGAGCTGATCAGAGGCTATGAAGGGGTGCTGCTTACTGGTTTGCTCCTCATGGTTTGCTCAGCCTGCTTTCTTTTTTTTTTTTTTTTTTTTTTTTTTTGGTTTTTCGAGACAGGGTTTCTCTGTGTAGCTTTGCGCCTTTCCTGGAACTCACTTGGTAGTCCAGGCTGGCCTCGAACTCACAGAGATCCGCCTGGCTCTGCCTCCCGAGTGCTAGGATTAAAGGCTCAGCCTGCTTTCTTATAGAACCCAGGACCATCAGCTGGGGCTAGGACCATCAGCTGGGGCTAGCACCACTTACAATGGCCTGGGCCCTCCCCTCACAAGAACTTACTAAGAAAATGCCCTGAAGGTTTGCCCAGATCTGGATCTTATGGAGGCATTTTCTCAACTGAGGCTCCTCCTCTATAATGACTCTTGCCTGTGTCAAGCTGACATAAAACTAGCCAGTGCAATCACCACTGAAATATTGAGAATGTTGGCTCACAATACCCACCATTAGTTCATTTATTTAAGTTCAATACACATGTACAGTACTATCAGAAATGTCAAAATAAATATCAAAATGTAAAACAATTCATTAAATCAATTCAAGATTACGTGTAACTCTTTAGGCCATCTGTTCCTAACGTTAAATGATTCTTAGCTTGCCACCAAGCCCTCAATGACTTGGCTTCATGCAACTTAATACATTTTGATAGCAGCTCACTCTTCAAGACAAACTTGAATCTTTGATTGAATAAATATTCCTTTTAATTTGTTTGCTTTGGGCTTTTCTTCATGTTCTGTCTCATTATACTTATAGTTTCATGTAAACTTTAACATCCCCTGTAGGCCATTATAGGTGCCTATTTTCTGGCCTGAAAAACACTTTCAATGTTAACAACCTGTACTCTCTACATTCAATCTATCCTCCCTCTTCCCTTAACTCCTCCTATATGAGATATGTGTACTATGCCTATAATTTGACCTTCTGAAAATTATTATGTTTTAGAGTCACAAAATATGATTTTTTTTCATTACTAGTTTGTTTCACTTATATTTGCATTTAAGGAACTTCCATGTCTTTTTATGGCTTGATGGGTGTGTTATCTAGTTTGTAAATCAACTTGACACTAGTTAGAGTCATCTGAGAAGAGAAACCACAATTGAGAAAATGCCTCCATAGAATCAGGCTGTAGGCAGACCTATAGGGAATTTTCTTAATTACTGATTGATGTGGGAAGGTCCAGCTCACTGTGAGTGGTGTCAGTCCACATTGGTAGTCCTGGGTTCTATTAGAAAGCAGGCTGAGTAACCTGCTAGGAGCAAACAAGTAACCAGTACCCCCCCTCCGTGACCTCTGCCTCTCCTCCTGTTACCATAATCCTGCCCTGTTTGAGATCTTGCCCTCCCTATCTCTGATGGCAAAATCTGAGACAGAGGTATAAGCCAAATAAACCCTCTCTTCCCCAAGCTGCCTTTGGTCATGGTGTTGGATCAAAGCAATAGTAACCCTAACTAATACAATGACTCTTTGTAATTATTGCTGGCTAATATAGTTTCTTTAATTTAGAGACATTAAAATTAACTTCATTACAAATGTACTCATGTTTTCAGGTATATTAATTTTTTCCTATATGTTATATTTTCTGTTTTTATATTTTAACCATTCAAATACACTTTAATAATATTGTACTGTTAATGTAATATATAGTACTCTAGTTACAAATCACGTTTAATGATTTTTCGTTTTTGAAAGACATCTATACATCTGTGTACCTTTTGCAGTAAATAGTCTGAACTGATTATTTGACCATATCTTAGATGCATGATTTGATTAATGTTCCTAAACCTTAGAAGTTTCTTCTATATTTATTAATACATCCTTGTATGCAAGCGTTTAATAAATAATTTTTCCCATTGTGCATCTTTTTATTTTCTTAGCAAATCAGTGGTTTTTCAGTGAGAATAATTTTAACTTTAGAGAAGTCTCACTTCTCAGTCATGACAGAGGTCACTGGGACTCACTAATCACCTTTATTTTTACACACAGAGGAAGAGTTAGCATTTCCTTCAAAGCCAGACTGTTAATGAATCTAAAGTAACTCCTAACTTTGTTTTGTTTTGTTCTTTCTGTGGAGTCAGTGCTGAAAACTTATAAGCCTAGCATTTGCCAGAAAGGCACGCAGAAGCAAATTTAGTTGTTTGTTTCCAAAATTCAATGAAGCTTTTAATGTTTGAGGGGAGGCAGGAAGTCTTGGCAAATTCAGAAGTAGTGACTTTTTTTTTAAAGAAATGAGATTCTAATAATAAGTCACAAATTCTTAGCAAGAAAATAAAACGTTTTGAATTTAGAAAATAATAGACATGAAAAATAGATCAATAACTCTATAGAAACTACCACCTTGGGCATTATGATCTGCTTTTATGCATCACTTGACAACATACTACACTTTACACTGAATTTTTACCATAAAACTTTTTCTGGAAGTGTTTACTTGTAAACTGAATTATGCACCATTCGGGTTCATCCTTTACCCATGATCGTTTTCTTTATGTCCATGTGTTGATATGAAAAAAAAAAAAATAGATTTGCACTCACAGGTCAGATCTTCACGAACCCACTTAAAACCGAAGTAGAATTGTATGACTGTGTTGCTCTCGGTGAATGTGAATACTGAGACATTTTAGAGCACAACTGAAGATTAAGAATTGCAAGTTCACATTTTATTTACTCAGTGGTATCTAATATCTTCTTTATGATAGGAAGGGTATATGGAAAGGGTATATAAGGTATCATTTTGTATAATAATTAAAATAATTTAGCACATATTAAGAATGGGATAAATTATTATTGAGTGTCTATACAGGCTAACAAAATCCAATAAACCTGCAGGGTGGTTGTGGCACACGCCTTTAATCCCAGCACTCGGGAGGCAGAGCCAAGCAGATCTCTGTGAGTTCGAGGCCAGCCTGGTCTCCATAAGCGAGTCGCAAAGCTACACAGAGAAACCCTGTCTGGAAAAAAAAAAATCCAATAAACCTTCGGTTATTTGTGAGTAAGGATTAAATATTACAATGCTATTTTGGATACCAAAAGTAGGGGCGGTGGTTTGAATCAGAATGTCCCCACTGGCTGATATATTAGATTACTTGGTACCCAATAGGTGTAACTCTTTGGGAAGTTAGGTAGTATGAAATTATTGAAGGAGGTGTGTCACTGTGGGGAAGCTTTGAGATTTCAAGGAACAATATCATTCCCAGGTCCCTCTCTGCCTCATAGGTATTGTCTCACCATGTAAGCTCTCAGCTACCACTCCAGCTCCATGCCTACCTGGCTACGTGCTGTTATGGTCATGGACTCTAACCCTCTAAACTGTAAGCACCCCAATAAACTCTTTCTTTTATAAGTTGTCTTGTTGTAGTGTCTTATATGAGCAATAGAAAAGTAACTAAGACCATAGGTAAGGTATTTTGCCTCATCATTAAATGTAGGAACTATTGTGAGTTTCCAATCATCTCATGTCTTACATTTTTTCAACCTTGGTAATCCAGTTCATGTAGAGAAAATGATGTCAATTTTAAAAATACATGGAAATGGCTGAATAATTTAACTTCTGGAGAAACATTCCGAGCACAGATATGAATCTCGCTTGCCTTTCATGTTAAAATTTTGAAAATGATAACAACCAAACATAGTTCATAGTACAGAAGTGCATTCAGTACAAGTTGTCTCCTAGTTTAAAAACATTAAAAAAACACACTCGGGAGGCAGAGGCAGGCAGATCTCTGTGAGTTTGAGGCCAGCCTGGTCTACAAAGCGAGTTCCAGGAAAGGCACAAAGCTACACAGAGAAACCCTGTCTCAAAAAACCAAAAAAAAAAAAAAAAAAAAAAAAAAAAAAAAAAAAAAAAACCACACACACACACACACACACAAAATGATGATAAAATCTACACATTTCTATGATTTTAAATATGATGTATTGAGAGAGTTTTGGAAATTACTAAAAAATTAAAAGGTATCAGTTTTAGAGTACATACAAAAAATTAAAGTGTTAGCAAATGAAAAGATTAATTTTATTCTAGGTCACATTTCTGTCTAACGGTGATTTCTCTTGGGTATCTATATGTACTCAAATCATTGTATAGTAACAATAAAGAGTTTTGATTATCTTGCTATCAAGTATGTGACTAGAACAGTCCTCTCTTATTTAATAATATTGTTACTTAGTTTATGAAATGGGCTCCCATAAGGATTCTTTACATATAGTTTTACTTGATGCTTACCTACCTCTTCCAGTCTCAATCCTTCAATCTCCACCATGTTTAAATCATGCTTCCCGCAGTATTTTTTCACTCTGCTTTCATATCACATGTATCCTCACCACCCTTAGGTTCACTCTCATTCATAACTCTTTCGACCTTCCGGGACTCCACAGACATTCCAAGTTAAACATACAAATATAAAAATCTGAAGCTATGATCTCCACATGAAAGCAAGCATGAGACAATGACAATATTTCTTAATAATACTCTTTCAGTTATTCCTAATATTTTTTTCTAATAAATCAACAGCTCTTCGGCACATTTGAATACTGTGGATTTATAGATGTATTGGGATTATCATTGAAAGTTTTTTTTTTTTTAAAAAAAAGACAAGTGTTCTCGTTTTTTTCTCAAAGAAACGCAAAATTCTTCACTAATTAAATTGTAAAATTTAAAATTTAATTGTAAAATGTAAAAAATTATATTGTTTTACATTTTGCCACCAACAATGACAATCACATTATTATAGGCAGGAAATGTGAAAAATTGTCAGGATGACTACAGCTGTGAATTTTCATCAGTTCTGAAAAATGCTTCAGTTTCAGAAAGCTTTAAATGTTGCTTCTAGTGGCATATACACACATTTATTTCTCAGATACGCATATACATAAGGAAATTCATACTCCTTATTTACCATAATACAAGCAAATATATGCAACAAATGAAATGAAGAATTGCCAATCCATAGCTCTCTTTGAAATCAATACTGAGACTTACTGGACTTCTATGAGGAGTAGGTTTTATAAGGGTGTCCATTGTTTCTTAACAAATCCAGGTGCTTATCTGAAACACAATGCTTAGAGGGAAAACACCTTTGAAATATTCCTAAAATACATTTAAAAGCATATTACACTTTACATTATCTAGAGGAAATCTCAGGTATTATATTACTTGCTTAGTTATAGGCCATAATAAAACTGATTTTTAATATAAGCTTATTGCAAAAAGTAAAAAGAAAAAAAAAAAGAAAAACCAATTTCTAGGCTTGGCTCTCTTTTTCCTATCTACTTGGCCACATGAAACCTGGGTGCCTGTAAAGGCAGGATAATAACTAATCCTCTTTAGTGTTTAGCAACACTTAATCCTTTCTGGTACTTATCCTATTAACATTTTTTTCTCTTGTATTTAAATGCCAGTGCAGAGCACTCAAATTACTTGCATTTATTTCCGTGCTTCTGAATTTGCCTGTTAGAGAAAGTGCATTCAGAAATGTTTAACTAAATATATGCATTTACCAGAGTCTATGTTCACTTTCAAGAGCTTATTCCACTTTAATGACTTGCAGCGTGGATACTTTAAGCTACCGACTTATGTTTATTATTATTTTGAACTATAACAATCATATGCAAATAATATTAACTCTTAAACCACAATTCCATGATTTTTTATAGACATTGACAGACTTGAATTTACTCAGAATAAATAAATACTTCAAACATTGTTTGACATTACTTATATCAAAGAACACTATACAATACATACTATCTTTGGTTTGGGGGAAGAGTTGAGATCTGGTCTCATACAGTTAGTTGGTCTTGAACTCCTGACTCTTCTGACTTCACATTTCAAGTGCTAGGAATGCACGTATGTGCTACATTAACTAGAAGTTTTAAGATTTTAAGGCCCTTGTGGTTCTGATTAGGATAAACTCTGATTTAAAAACAAGCTAACCCCAAAATCATATTGTTTTAGATAAATAAAATCCTATTTCTCACTACAGAATAGACTGTATCAGGTGGAGCAGCAAATGTAGATTAATAAAATAGAGAAAATTCAATCTGTCCAACCATGAATGACCAGCTTCAAAAACCATGACCCTCAAACATAATAATATATCCCTGCCTCTTTTCCTTTGGTAGTCATGCCATTTAATAACAGATAACCACAGCTGGTTGGGAGATAGATCCTGTTGTCCCGTAGCAGAAAGGAAGGAGAGAATATTTGTACAAACCTAAAATTCTACTATATCTATTTTAATTGTTTTCAATTAGAGGAACACAGTAGAGTTAGTCATGCTGAGGATCCCAAATCTAAACTAGGGAAAATTGGGGCAGAAAAATGGTTCAGCAGTTAAGAGCATTGGTTGTTCTTCCAGAGTACTTGGGATAAATTTCACTGCACTCACGTGGTGGTTCAGAATAATCTGTAACTCAATATGAGGGAACCAAAAAACCTCTTTGGCCTCCAAGGGAATCAAATATGTACTTGGTGCACAGATATACATTCAGGTACAACACATACGCATGTAAAGTAAGTAAATAGTAGTTTTCAACAGAGAAATTAAAAATCCTTAAAAAGTAACATTTTTATCTGTTGATAAAAAAATTTGGATGGGAGGACATTTTAGATTTTGGGTTTAAGGATGCTCAACTAAGTCTACAAATATTTTTTAAAAATCTGAACATTTTAGAAATCTGTAACACATCTAGGGAGAAGATTTTGGAAAAGAGACATCCAACTTATAATGTGAAAATCAACATATTCAGGAGCTTCCATTAGGAGGGAAGAATGGGGAGGGAAGAAGGAAGAGAAAACAATGTGCAGAAATTTAATAAACACACAATATTTTTACTTTACATACAACAAAGAATTTATTTACCTGTGCATTGATGAATGCTTGTATATATCTTGATTTCTTGATTTTGGCTTAATATTGAAGAGACTTGTACAAAAATCTATATTATTATTCAGTATTGTAGCTAATGAAGCTTAGACTGAGGAGATCAACTTTTTATAAGACAACTACTCCGTCACAACTATGAATTCAAATTTCTTTAGTTCACAGTTTTGTCAATATGAAAATCAGTCTCAAGAAATCTTAAAAAAGTCAGCAGACTCGTTTTCATTTAGAGACTTCAAAATTCTATTTTATTCTATGTATTTGTTATTATTTCATTCACATATAAAGTGGTTAATTTCAGTATTAAATGGAAAAATGGCAGCTTCAAATTAGGTGAACATTCTTTAAATGAACAAAAGACATTTACAAAACTCTTCCTAAGCTTGAAAACCTACTGATTTGCAGCAGAGAACAGTTATGAGTGTGTGCTGTTCTTATGCAGAGATCTTATCTCCCTTCCAACAGAGTACTTTACCAGAGAGAGAGAGAGAGAGAGAGAGAGAGAGAGAGAGAGAGAGAGAGAGAGAGAGAGAGAGAGAGAGAGAGGATGTAAAAATGATGCTTCTCGTGGAGATATTTCATTTCTCTTAAAAAACAAAGTGGCTACTCCAACCCAAATTTAAGCAACAGGAGTAATCTTCATTGCCATAGAAAGTGAGATGACAATGTTTCTATCAATCTTTGTAATCTTAGCTAACTATAGCTGTTGCTCCATCTATTCAGTATTACTGCAGGAGTTCTAGTCAATTCAATAAGAAAACCCATACATATTTAAAATACACTATTATATAAACAATGTAACAAAAATGTTAGAAGAACTAATCCAAAACTTTACGTTTAGCATGCTGACACATCTGTATTTCTAGCAGTCAAGAGGGTAAGACAGGAAGATGGTGAGCTCAGAGATATCCTTGGGCACATACTGACTTAAAGGTCAGCCATTACATAGGTAGATGTTATCTTGAAAATAGTTTAACTGTTTTAAATGTATTTGATCTATAGTTTTTGGTAGACTTAGTGAGAATACACAAAATATATTGACAGCTTAATCCCACAGCCTTTCCCTGTTATATTACATGTTGACAATAAACACTGAAATTTTTGAGAAGAGGAATTTTTTACCAGAATTTCATGTAAATTGTTAGATTAAAAAAAAAGAAAAATATATAGAAAAAAAACACAAAGAGAAAAAGGTAATATAAAGATAAAAACAGGCAATGGATAGGTAACTTCCATAAACTAACACACACCTACAACTAATACTGGGAAGATCAAGAGACAAAAATAATCTTCCTCTTCAGCATCTATACAGTATTCAACCAGTACCTTGGTTTTAGAATGCTACCATGAACAAATGAGAAAGAAGCACTTTCCATTATCCTCATCCAAGTTTGTAGATCCATTTTCAAGGTGTCTCAATCAATTATGACATATATACAAGTATCATCACTCAAAATAGAACCATCTCCATAAAAAGCATGTAAATCTGTTACCTGGAGAGGAAATGAGAAAAGTAAAACAAAGCTAAGGCTCTTAGTTACTTTCCTACTGCTGTGAAGAGAAGCCATACCCAAGGCAACTTAGAGAAGACAGAGTTTGTTGGGGGTTGCAGTAAAAGGAGTGAGTCCATGGCCATCATGACAGGAAGCACCACAGAAGGCAGACATGTATGACACTGGAGCAGTAGCTGAGAACTTACATGTTGAAATAATAACCATTGGACAGAGCTAACTGGGAATAATATAGCCTTTTGAATCCTTAAAGCCTGCCTAAAGTCACATCTTTTCCAACAAGGCTGCACCTAATCCTTTCCAAACAGTTCCACTAATTATGGACCAAGTATTGCAATATATAACCCTATAGATGCCGTTCTCATTCAAATCACTACACTAAACAGCCAATTTGATTCACAATAGGGTTAAAATAAAAACCTTTAAATCATTTATGGATCCAATATCTCCCAATAATACCCCTTTAGAGACCAAATATTTAACATACAGACATTTGGGGGGCAGTCAAGATCCAACGGATATATGAAGTGATGGGGAATAATAGTTACTCTGAACTTATTTAATTTTATTAATTAGTTCACAGAATCCCCAACAGTGTCTCCCAGGTGCTTCTTAATGTGTGGTGTCAGATCAACTGCAAAGCTCCCAGTGTATACTAAGATGTGTATACTTCCAGCAGCAGCTCATTAAAAGTAGAAAATATGAGGCAGATTTCTGAAATTTGAGACAAGACCTATACTTGATCAAGAGAGGACAATATAATTAAAACTCTGTCTGATCCTACAACCAGTGCTGGAACAACCTTATCTATTCTTGCCATATTTGATTGTACCTGGACATACTAACATTACTGCTATGAGTAAGTTGATTCTGCTATATTGAGAAATTCTACTTAACAAATGTGTGATCACACTTAATCTAGAGGTATAATGCACCTCACTCTTAAACCAGCTACAAGACACCAGGCAACAGTGCGTCTTTCACAGGCATTTTATATTAAAAGTTCAGACAGTTATATTGTGTGTCAATTGAATCATCAGTGTTAGTGTAAGCAATGTGGCATGGTAGACTCTGCTGTTCTGGATTCCTAGCCTAAATGATTATCTTAGGTCACAGTTTCAGGATTTCAATGTTGCTGATTTGTGAAACTGTCTTAATTTAACTTCATTCATATATTTAACATATTTTTATTAGAATACATACAGGTGTAGCTTGCATGGAAATACTGTGGAATGTCAGTTACGTTTTGGTCAGATTTGCATTTTACTCTACTACTGAAGAAAAATGCATTTGAAGTATGCATCACCTTAATTCGGATCAGTTTCCTCTTTGCCTCTTCCCTTATGTTGACTCTTTTTCCTTCTTGCCTTCTCAGTGATACCCTTTCACTTACAGCAACCATTGTAGCCTCTGCTCCTCCAGTCCTCCCCTGACAGACACTCACCATTTCCATCCCAATCAAGCAAAAAGGTGGAAGATATTCCCTTAAGATATTTAAATCTATATTTAAAATTCAAACTGGGACATGCCAGCACACACACACACAATTATAAACATGCAAATTCTGAGCAGCCTTATTTCCTACCAGTAAACTAAGAAAATTGTCTTTTATGTCAAAGAAAGGCAATAGCTCATCATCTCAAGTTTGAGAAATATATGTAAGAATAGAGAAACGCAATTAAGTAGTTTCACAAGTGATAATAGCATTCAACTTGATATCCCCTTGGAACATCTTAATAATCAAAAATCTAGACTCTTGAAAAAGCCAAATTATTTTTTGTCCCAGTTGGCTTGCTATCTTGGTATCTTTCTTTATCCGGCCGCAGACAAATATAAATGGAGTGCAGCTAAAAATTCCACAGATACGTAAATTGAACCTCTTGTCTGAAACATTAATTACTGTCTTTGCCAAATAAACATGATTTAGCTTGCCAGGGTTTTCTTTATCTTTGGGTAACAAAAAAAAATGTATGTGTCCCTTAGAAGAAGATAGAATAGGAAATTTCTGAAACTAGAAACTCTCTGACTTAAGTGAAGTGGAAATGCCTAGAATGTGCAAGTACCATTGCCATTTCTGCACCCAAAGGTAACCAGGCACTATTTGGAGGACAGAGAATTACTTTTCTTAAAGAAAAAGGGAAAGATAATGAAAGATGGAGGAGGTAGCATTTTAACTGATAATGCATATGCAATTTATTGTCATGCTTAAATTTGGCCTGACGTTCAGGTCTGGTACTAAACAGCTAGTTGACGTTGGGCCAGAGAATAAACTTACTGTCGACCTAATTTTGCACAAATGCTGTGGAGCATACAGCGGTGGTAGCTCTGGCAAACTTCTGTATCACTGCAGAAACGGCCCATGATGCCCCAGTGGAATGCCAGAGTGCTAAACTGTGCCGAATGAGACAAGAAGGTAGAAGTGTGGCACACCAGGCCAGGAAACAACAATTGATGAAATGGTTCTGTTCACAACATCTTTAAACCTACTTTATTTTTTTCTTTTAGAAAACTATGTTTTTCCATTTCCTTTGTATGTTCAGGTAAAACATTTGTCAGTTTTCATATAGCAGTTTCATAGAAAAGAATCTGATGCAATCCTCAACAACTTTCCATAAACTTTCTAGTGTATGTTGAGCACTAAAAAAGAAACTCACATGAATGGTGATGAAAAAGGGAGTCAGAAGTCCTGCCCATCTTTAGCTTCAGTCAAATGACAAGACCTTGTTTTAAAATAATTATAAAAATCAATGTAATAAAGGCTATTAAGGGAAAAGTGCAGGATGCCTTGGAAGACTAGAATACAGAAACCTAATTTCATCTAGGAAGTTAGAGAAGGTCATGGTCCATAGGAAGAAATGTGGTTTTAATTAATTTCATTTAATTCATACTTTGACAATTCTGTACATGTATACAGTCATTCTGGTCACACTTCATTCCTCTTCACGAGATTCATAGACTATCAAACTCCCAGTATCAAGCTTAAAAAAATCTCCTTTCTCAAATTGTTGGTGAGAAAAACACAAAAAAACTCTGAGAAAAAAATATAAGATATTGGGATCACTGTTGGTTCCCTCCAGAAACTGTAGGTAAGATCCTATTATGGAAGATACCACATACTTCAGACACAAGAATTGAAGAATTGAAGGAATGGAGTGGGGCCTGACATGAAAGTCAACTCCCCGAGCATTGACTCTCATAGTTTTGGAAAGTGTTTCTCAAGGAGAGAGAGAGAGAGAGAGAAGAAGGAAGAAGAAGAAGAAGAAGAAGAAGAAGAAGAAGAAGAAGAAGAAGAAGAAGAAGAAGAAGAGAAGAGAAGAGAAGAGAAATAATTAGTAATACTGTCGATCTGTAAAGCCTCTCAACCACAATGACTAGATAGGCAAGGTATGCATAATGATGTATTAGTGGCACTTTTATCTTGGGGATAACCAACAGGTATCCAATTGGACTTCAATCCTGATAAACACGAGGGGTCTGGTACCATAAGCCTACCCAACTACCTGTGGCCAAACAGATCATAGATCTGAAAGAAGAACCTATTACTGCTAGTTTCCTAAGCCAATATAATTGCTAACTATATTATAAATACTTACTTTTGTACCCACAGATAAGTGTAGCTATCACCCCTAATCAAAGTAGCTCCTTTTGAAACTGATGGAGACTATTATAGAGATTCACAACTCATCAAAATACAAATAATAAGAAACTATAGGGTGTTTAACCCCAACTGATACATGTACAACATAATCTTCTATATCTGAGGACCATGGTAAATCATGATGAGGGGAGCGGAAAGATTGTAAGAGCCAGAGGTTTAGGACAACTAACATTAGACGATGTCTCCTGAACATTTCAAGGGAAAATGCATGTATGTACTCTACCCAACATGGTTGCCTGAACAAGACCAGAATAATGACAACACCAGCCAACATGGTGCCTAGATGAAAGACAACAGAGACTAAATGTCTGCAGAGAGTTTCCTCTAGGGATGAGCTCCCACATAGGCTGTGTATAAATGTTGGATAGCATATATATATATATATATATATGCAACAATAATAATTTCAAAAGATAATGAATTTGTGATAGAGCACATGGGAGAAGTTGGTGAAAGAAGGAGGAGAAGCATTGAGTGCTCATGTACAAAGATCTCAAAAAATAACTAGCATGAAACATGTGATGTCTCACACACACACACACACACACACACACACAAATGCACATATTGAACTTGAAATCTCAAATAATTACTATCTATATCAAGGGTTTTCACATCCTCTCTAACACTTTCCTCCTCCTTTTTCTTCTTTCTCTCCCCTTTTTTCCTCTTCAGGTTCTCCTTTTTTTCTCTCCTTGTCCTCCTCCCTCTCTTGGTCTGGTTTCTACTCCATCTACTTCCCAGACTACCTCTCACAATCTCAGGTTGATTTATTAGCGTACAAGAAGAAAGTTCTCTATGAACTTCAAGATACCAGATTGGCCAGCAATTTGATTCAGACTCCCCTGGCCTCCAAAATCATGAGGAGTAATTTTTTATTATTATTAAGAAAATTTTATTCATTTTACATACCAATCACAGATGCCCCTCAACTGAAGAATGGATAAAGAAAATGTGGCACATATACACAATGGAGTACTATTCAGCAGTAAAAAAAAAAAAAAAAAAAAAGGTATCATGAAATTTGCAGGCAAATCGATGGAACTAGAAAATGTCATCCTGAGAGAGGCAACGCAGACTCAGAAGGACAAACATTGTATGTACTCACTCATAAGTGGATACTTGATGTAGGGCAAGGCATGGCCAGACTGTAGCCCAGGGCTGCGAAGAAGCTAGCTGACAGGGAGGGACCCTGGGAGGGACACATAGATAGCTCAGGGAAGTAGAAGTGAATGGGATCTGCATGAGCGGGCTGGGGGTGTGTGGGGGTGGCTGAGAGCAAGGAATAGGGGTGAGAACATAGGGAAATAGGGGGGTCGAGATGAAGCAGGGACAGAGTGGGAGAGCAGGGAAGGAGATACAGTGATAGATGAAGACATCATGATAGTGGGAAGAGGCAGTATGCCAGGGAAGCTCTCAGGAATCAACATGGATGACCCCACCTTGGACTACTGGCAGTGATCAAGGGAGTGCCTGGACTGGTCTACTCTGGTGACCAGTCTAGTGAATACCCAAACCGTCATCATAGAGCCTTTGTCCAGTGACTGATGGAGGCAGATGCAGGGATCTGTGGCCAGGCACCAAGCATAGCTCCGGGAATCTAATAGATGGGAAAGAGGAGGAATTCTCCGGGCAGAGTATGTCAAGATCATGATGGGAAGATATGCAGAGATGCCTGGCCACACTGGTGGAGACCCATGAACTGTGGACTAGTGGCTGTGGAGACCCCATGGGACAGGACTAGGATCTCTGGATAATGCAGCCAGATGTTTGGGGGACACCCTGGCGCCTGCGCCCACGCCCACAGGGTGTGTGGGGGGGGGGGGGAACCTGCCTTGGCTTGATGTACAGGACTCTGCTGACTCCCCATGGGAGACCTTGATATGGAGGATATGGGAATGGGGAGTGGCTTGGGAGGGAGGACTGGGAGGTGGGAGGACTGGGAGGTGGGAGGACAGGGGAGGTGGGATCTGTGGGTGGTATGTAGGGTTAATAGAAAATTTCTTAATTAAAAAAATGAAAAAAAGAAAGAAATTTTTATTCAGTTTACATACCAATCACAGATCCCCTTCTTCCCTCCTCCCGCCCTTCCAGCCTTTGCCCCCACCCCAACCCAATCCCCATTCCCTCCTACAAAAAGGTAAGCTCTCTCATGGGAGTCAGCAAAGCCTGGTACATTCAGTAGAGGCAGTTCCAAGTCCCGTGTCCCATCCAGTCCCTGCCCCTGCGTGCCTCAATTCTGTGCAATGTGTCCTACCATAGGTAGTGGGCTCCAAATAGCCAGCTCATGCACCAGGCACGTATCCCGATCCTACTGCCAGGGGCCCCTTAAGCAGATCAAGCTATAAAACCTACAGGGAGCCGGGCGGTGGTGGCGCACGCCTTTAATCCCAGCACTCGGGAGGCAGAGCCAGGCGGATCTCTGTGAGTTCGAGGCCAGCCTGGGCTACCAAGTGAGTCCTAGGAAAGGTGCAAAGCTACACAGAGAAACCCTGTCTCGAAAAACCAAAAAAAAAAAAAAAAAAAAAAAAAAAAAAAAAAAAAAAAAAAAACCTACAGGGAGACTTCATGGGGATATGAAGAAACCAGATGCTAGTGAAGTTCCCAGGAATCCACAAGGATGACCCCAACTTAGACTACTAGCAATAGTGCAGAGGGTGCCTGAACTGGCTTACCCCAGTAATAAGATCAGTGAATATTTTAACTGTCATCATAGAGCCTTTCACCATTAACTGAGGAGTAATTTCTTACTGCTTTTGGACCCAAACTGGAGATCTTTAAAGCAGACTGACATGCCAGTGATAAATTAAATAATAAAACCCAAGAAAACATTTACTATTCTGTTTCACAACATTCCTTAGCACATTTCATGGCCAGGTATTATCATTGGTACTGGATAAACAAAGATGAGTTAAACTTACTATTTTAAAGATTTTTATTATTTTTAAGTGATATCCGTGTGTGTGTGTGTGTGTATATGTGTGTGTGTGTGTGTGTGTGTCTGTGTCTGTGTCTGTGTCTATGTCTGTAGCTATGAGTGTGTGTGACTCTGTGTGTGCATTATATATGTATAGGTGCCCAAAGAGTTCAGAAGAGGGCATGGAATCTCCTGTAAGTGGAGTTGCAGGCACTTGTAAGTTATCTGATGGGAGTACTGGAAGCCAAACTCCAGTCCTATGCAGAGGAACAAACTCTCTTAACTACTGAGCCATCTCTCTAGTACTTAAATATAGTCTGTTCTCTCAATTTGCTTATAGTGTATTTGATATAAACTATTCTTAGAATATTGGCAGATGTATGTATTAGATTGTTTTAACCCTTACTTTCCAATCTCTTGTAAAGAAGTCATGATAACTTAATATAGAACTCAAAACTGACTTCCAACTCCTAAGATTTAATTGTAATTCAATTTCTATTATTTAGTGAGTGCATATGTTTTATTTAATCTTGAATATAATGATCTGACATGAACACTTTTTTATCATTTTGGGAAAACACGATACAAAGCACTGAAATCATTGTGCAGGGTCTCAGGATTACTAGTGATAAAGTAACTTAGCCTAAGGATTTTTCACCTACAAAGGAATCAAATCATGAGTGTGACTCACTCGTAACACTGAAGAGGAAGACCACAGATATTTCTCAACATGCTGAATTTCATAATACAACAGTTCTTATCTCCATCTTTTAATTCAAAAACAAGTAGAAAGACAGTAATGGGAAACTGTCCGTGGCATTTTCTTATCCCTTCCTTTTTTATCAAGATTTCAGATTAGAGTCTTAAACAGTAAATAAAAGGCATGTTGAAAGCAATACCACCTGAAGTACACTATTTATAAATTTGTTTTATTTCTATAAATATATTCAGCTTCTCAAAAAGTGATTGTAATCTTCCCTTTTGAAAATTTTTATGATATTTTCTCTTAAGGTAAAATTGACAAGCTGAAAGTAAATGAGTTATTTAGAAATAAAAGTATTTCAGTTGGCATGCAGAATTGGAAAATCCAAACCAATCACAGTTTGGAAAATATTTCATTATATCATGTTTTCTTATGATTTATAGATTCCTTATAAGTCTAGGGTTTTTAATTTATTTGATTTGGGTTATAAGTAATATAATCTTAGGATTAATAGATATTTCCCAGAACATAATAGCTAACTTTCTATCTGATATTGTAATCCTCTCTGCAATTGGTATGCATACATAACACATTTTTATTTCAGTTGTAACAAATTGCCACAAATTTCTTTGCTTAATGGAAGAACTGTGTTTTACCTTCCAGCTGGAGAGGTCAAGACTCTTGAACTCAAAGTGTTGCTGGGATGAACTCCCCATGAAATTCCAAGAAGTAATTTGTATACTCCCTTTTTCCAGTCTCTTGATGTTCGTGCATTCTATGTTTACCGGGCACGAAATCTATGACCTGTGATTTTGCACTCATAATTACTTGTGATTACATTGACCTACTAAAATGAAGACAGTCTTCACTGCTAAAGATAGAAGGGATGTCACATTTGCCAAGTGTTTTGCAGTAAAAGAGATTATGAATATCTATAGGTTCTGGGTTTAATATAAGAGGAGTGCAGCCAGCTAGCCTGAGAAAATGACAGCTGCCCTGTTCTGGGTAGTGCACATAGGCATGCTGCTAGCTACTTCCTGCTGAGCCAACTTAGAGTCTGCCACTGCACCGCGTGATTAGTGATGCACAGCCATCAGAATGCTGGGGGCTAATGAGAAAGAGACAACACAGCAAAGAGAGTCTCTGGCTGCCAATGGGAAATGGGGGGTGTATATAGATTCACTTTATATCTGCAATAATTGAGTCCACTACTTGCTGCTCACCTGAGTCTCTGTGTCTGTGTCATTGATCCTGTGCCTCCTCACTCCCTTCTCCAAGGGTCCAGATAGGGTGACCCACAACAATTTTAGACATTGATATTGTTCTGACATCACAGCCTATGTACCACAATATCATACAATTGAACATATAACCTGATAGAGTCCCCTCTTCTTCCTCACACTAACATGAAATCTACCTTTGTCTGCTCTGCCTAATAAGTATAATGAATTCTATCACTCTCATCCTGACAATTAACTAGGAGTTTAAAACTGATACAGTCAGTCTTCACATTCTTCTCTTCTCCAAGATAAATGCCATCAGTGAAGTTAATGGCTAATACTGCAATAAAATACCAAGCCTTTACTGTAGTCAAGCACTTTTATTTAATTGTTTTTGAATTTTCATTGCCATATGTTCATTGTATTTACAAAATGATGAAATTCAAAATTCATTTCATTTCAGTGTATAATGTATTTAAAATACATTAACACTACCTATTAATATCCCTTGGCTCATTCTTTTCACATTAACTTGTCCTCTTTCTTTATCCAAGTAGTCCCACTTATCCTTCATGAAACTCACTCTCATACATACATACACAAAAAAAACCTCTCCCAGTCATAATATTTGAGAGAGATTGTTGTTTCCCTGAGTATTGTATATTTTGTTTAATATGGCAGGATCTCGTTATATATTTCTTCAAATAGCACAGTCTTCTACATAGTTGGATAAAAATAAAGTACGTATATAGCACATTTTCTTTCTTCTTACAAACTACTATCTAATGTACATTCGCAATACCAGTTTAGGTATTACCTGAGTGTATACCAGAATTTCTTCTTCTTTCCTTCCTTAGAATTGCCATCCTGACTGGAGTAGAAGAAATCTCAATAGGTTTTGATTTATGATTTCCTGATGAATAAGAATATTGAAAATTTCCAAATATGTATAAGCCATTTATACTCCATTTTTTGGGATCCCTTACTTTAGTCCTTGTATTGATTGCTTTATCTACGGATTTATTATTTATTTCCTTATGTAGTGTAGATATTAAAAACCCTTTAACAGAATACTTGGCAAAGACAGTATACTGTTCTATAGGCTATCCCTGTATCAAGTTGTTTTATATGCTATTCAGAAACTTTTTAATTTTATGGAGCCAAACATGATTTTCATACTATTGTTTCCAGAGATGTTGGATTCCTTTAAAGAAAGGCCCTGTCTATAGTTTCAAGTGTTTTCTTTAGGTAGTTTCATTTTCAGATCTTACACTGAGGTCATTAATCAATTTTAGATTTCATTTTTGTGCAGGGTGAGGGGCCAGCATGAAATTTCATTCTTTTATATATGAGTATCTGTTGTCCCCACACCACTTACTTAAGAGGCGGTCTTCTCTTCGATGTATATTTTTGTAGCTGGTGTCAAAAACTGGGTGGCTGTAGCTGTGCGAATTTTCCCATTTGTCTTCTAGACTATTCCTTTGTTCTACCTGTTTGCTTTTGTGCCTGTAGTGTGCTGGTTTTGTTATTATGTCTCTATTTTTTTAAAATCAGGTGCTATGATAAAATCAACGTTGCACTTTTACTCGGGATTGTTTTGGATCTTTGGTTCTTTTGAAATTTATTATTGTCTTTTCAAATTCTGTGAAGATAGTCAATAACATTATGGTGGAAATTGCATTGGATCTATTGGCTGCGTGGTTAGGACATCCATTTTGCAATATCCAACAAAAAATGAGCAAGAAAATTCTTTGTACATTGTACTCTTCAGTTACTTTCATCAGGGTTTTAAGGGTATGCTTATCTAGACCTTTAAATCTTTTTCACATTTATTCCTAGTTTTTACTTTTTAGTGTTTGTTGATTTCAGGAAATTATAAGATTCTTTTCTTCATTTCTTTTTTGCATGTTTATTATGTGCATATAAAAATGTTGATTTTTTAACTTCTTTTCCTTCCTTATTTACTGAAATGTTTATACATTCTATAACTTTTCTGATGCTTTGTAGGTATAGTGTCATATTGTCAACAAGTTGGGATAGTTCAGCTTCTTTTTTCCTTTCTTTTTTGTAGTACTTTTATTTCTCTCTTTTACTTTAATATTTGGCTGAACTGTCAAGACCAATATTGAGTGAATTAACAGAGTGGACACATTCTTATGAGATTTCTAATTTTAAAAGAAGTGCTTTTTGTTTATCCCTGTTTATTATAATGTTGCCTGTAGTTTGTCTTTTATACCTTTGATTGTGTTGAGGGATATTCCTTTGATTCTTAGTTTCTTTCAGGACCTTTCTCATAAAGGGTGTTGAACTTAGTGGAAGACGCTTTCTGTATTACTAAAAGTATCATTTGATTTGTGTCCTTAATTCTATTTATGTGCCATATCATATTTACTGATTTTCCATATGTTGAACCATCTGTGCATCCCTGGCATGATACCAAAATGTTCATTATCATTTTTTAATGTGTACCCTGCTCAGAAGTAATTTAATTATAATTTATGTGTGCAGGTTTCTTTTTTTTTTTTTCAGGAAATTGACCTGTATTGTGTGTTTGTGTCTATGTGTCTGTGTGTCTGCATGTATTCTCTATTTTTAACAGTTTTGGTTTCAGATTGCATGAGTTTTGTAGCTTTGCTAGACTTTGTTTCGTTACTGCTCATTCTTCTTTAGGATCTATCGCCATTCACCAGGAAACCCATCCATTCACGGACTCCTTTTTCTTGGGAGATGCTTTCTTGCTGCTTCATTTCCTTTGCTCCTTACAGATCTGTTTCTGTAGTTTGAACCATCTTGTTCAATTTCATTAAGCCACAGTGTCTACAAATTTGCCCTTTCTTCTAGATTTTGAACTTTACTGGAATACAGATTTTCAAAGTGTTCCTAAAAGACTCTGACTTTCAATGATATGTGCTATAATATCTACATTTTTCTTTTCTTATTTTATTAATTTCCATCTACCTCTCTACTTTGTTAAGTTTGCCCAGAGGTTTGCCAATCAATTTTTCCCCAAAGAGTCAACTCTTTCTTCTTGATTCTTATTGTTACTTTGGCATCTGTTTTATTAATTTCTAACTTGATTTAGTTCTTTCTTTTTTTTCTATTTTAGAGTTGATTTTCTTTTAATTTGTATAAGACTTATAATGAGTCTTTTGAGAATTTTCTAATTTTAAAATTAATGTTGGCAGCCTTATATTTCCCCTCATGTTCTAATGCACTGACTCTCAGCCATCTTAATGCTGCAACCCCTTAACACAGTTCCTCATGTTGTGGTGACCCCCAACCATAAAATCATTTTTATTGCTACTTCATAACTATAATTTTCTACTGTTATGAGTCATAATGTAAATATCTGATATGCATGTGACCTTTGGTAACCCCTGGGAAAGTGTCAATTGACCCCCAGAAGGCTCATGACCTACAGGTTGAGAACCACTGTTCTAATTGCTTGTATTTTCATTTTTTTAATCTAGGAATTTTAAACAACTTATCTCTGAAAGCTTTACCCAACAACAAATGAAAAAGTACACAGAGACCCATAGCCAAACCTTAGGCAAACATTGGAGAATCCTGTGGAAGAGGGTAAGGAAGATTGTGAAAACCAGAGGCACCAAGGATGCCACAAGAAACACACAGAATCAACTAACCTGGGCTCATAGGGACTCACAGAGACTGCACCACCAACCAGAGAGTCTACATGGGACTGACTTAGGACCTCTGGATATATGTTACAGTTGTATAGCTTGATCTTCTTGTGGGTCCCATAACAGTGGGAGAAAGGGCTATGTCTGACTTTATTAATTGCCTTGGGAACCCTTTCCTTCTACTGGGTTGTCTTGTGTAGCCTCAATGGGAGAGGAGTGCCTAATGTTACTGCAACTTGAAATATCATTGTTGCCTGATACACATAGGAGGCCTGTCCTCTTCTGAAAAGAAAGGAGGAAGGGATTGGAGGGTGAGGAAGCGGGGAGGTTTGAGAGAGGCACTGAAAGAGAGGAAGGGGGGAGGGGGAACCATGGTCAGGCTGAGAAAAATTAATTAAATAATGAATTAATTAATAAAAATTTAAAAAAATTCTCTCTGAATGTGATATCTCACTAATCAATCACTCAATAGTATATTAACAAATCTTCACATTTGTTCATTTTCCATACTTTCTCCTCTTATACTATTGTGTTTTATTCTATTGTGATTGTGTTGGCTAGTTTTATGTAAACTTGATACAAGTTAGTCATAAGCAAGAAGGGAACTTCAATTAAGAAATTGTAAGATCAGGCAGTAGGTAAGCCTGTAGGCATTTTCTTAAGTAATGACTCATGGGGGAGAACCCAGCCCATATAGGTGGAGACTTCCCTGTTTGGGTAGTCATGGGCTCTGTAAGAAGACAGGATGAGCAAGCCAAAAAAGCACCATCTATGGCCTCTGCTCGAGCTCCTGCCTCCAGGTTCCAGCACTGCTTGAATTCCTGTCCTGACTTCCTTTGATGATAAACAATGACGTGGAAGCATAATCTGAATAAACCGTTCCCTCCCCAAGTTGCGTTGGTGATTGTGTTTTAGCACTGTCATAGTAACCCTAAGACAATGATTATGTAAAGTATAAAAAATCATTTTAATTGTTTTATATTAAGAATTGATTTGTATATTAAAATATGGTCTGTTTTAGGGGAAATTCTATGGCCTGTTGACAAAAATATGTATTCCTGGGCATATGGGTGGAATGTCTTTTAGCTGTCAGCTAATTCTGTTTGAATTTGTGTTCATTTAACTCTGATTTTTTTTTTTTGGTTTGGTCTTTTTTCCCCTGTAACTTGGTAAAAGGTATATTTAAATTACCCATTATTTTGTTGTGCTTACTTTGTGGTTTACTCTTATTTCCCTGAAATTGAATGTGCTGTGATGTATATTTTTCAAAATGTTTTACAGTCTTCATAAACTGCTTCCCTAATAAATATGAAGTGACCCTTCGTCTCATCTGTACAATTTTCACTTGAAATCTGCTCTGTCACAAATTATGACAGTTACTCCTGCTTGATTTTGAGTTCTGTTTGGTTCAAATATTTTCTCCAGTCTCTCATTGACCTTAGGTTTGAATTTACCAGTGAGATGTATTTCTTGCAAGGAACAGAGTTACATTCTGTGTTTTAATCCAATCCACTACTGTGTCCTCAGATTAAAAGATTGAAAGCATTATCATTCACATTGAATATTGACACATATGCATTAATATTTGTCTTTTTGTTATATTCTAGTGTGTTTTATTTACTAATTCTCATTTTGTAGTCTACTACCTTAAAAGTTATTCTTTTTCATTTCCTCATGGATGAGTTTTCAATTAACATCAGCTTGTATATATATATATGTGTATATATATATATATATATATATACACATATATATATAAACTATGAAGCTCAGAATACAATATCACACTAGTATACATTTTTCTTTGCAGATTTATGCCAACTGAATTTTCAATCTTGTTGATCAAATCAAGGCACTTTCCCATACTTGAATGTTCTGTTCACTATGGACTTCAAATTTATTGTCATATCCCCTCAACATTGGCTATTTGTCTCCAGGCCTAATTCTGAATTAAGAACCTAGCATTTCTATATAATTTAGTCCTCTAATTTTCAGGTAACAGAAGACTTTTTGAAAAGTTAATAAAGTGAATGTATAAATTGTCTACTACTGTGTTTGCCACATAATTAATACAGAAAGTTATTTTTTATTTCTTTTTCTTCCTTCTTTAGTATTTACCATTGTCACATATTTCCAGTGTGGCTAAAGTATTCCAGCCAGAATGAAATGCATTCCTGCAAGGTTCAGTACAAATTCCCATTCTCACAAGAGCTAGACATGAAAATCTACCACATGAAATTTAGGTTCTCCTGGACAAATTGGGCTTTGGTAAACTGAAAATGGCTACATTTAGAGATTCTTATAAATTAAACAAAAGTCATGAAAGAATGTAGATGACACCATTGTTCTTGTTATCTCAGATGAAGTTCCCCAGAATGAAACATGACAAGGATTCTTGTTACTGGCTTGATTATGGGTACACTCCCAAGAAGGACGAATGAAACAATATGCTATCCTGGAATTCAGCTAAACAAGAATCTCTAATCTGGAGAAATCTCTAATGTACCTGTGAAATCTTGGTACCGGGTTCCCTTCAAGATGTGATATTAACATTTATTGCCTGTAAGTGTTAGACACAGTTGCATTCTTCCTCCCAGACTAGGTAAAGGGTGGCACTCTAGAATGAAGCATGTCTAAATCTTACTCTTCCTACTCTAACCTGCCCAAAATTCGACAGCCTTGAACAAATTCACAGAATTTCAATCGAATGTTTAAAAATACTTGTGACTTTTATGTCTGTATTTTTAGTTTTTTAAAAAATAGTTTTTTCTTTTCTGAGATTCAAATATAGACAAAAATGTTATTCCAAATAACAAACAACTTACATTTCTGATTGGTATCTTTATCACTGGGAGAAAAGCGGAGCACAGGAAGCAGATCTAGTGGTTGAGTATGTAATGGACGAATGAAAAATGGAGCACAATTATTCACAGCTACTTCAAAAAACAAGAAGTTTATAAGAACATCATTACCAAATACATCACTTTTTGGCTTGAATGGTGTCCGCATAAGTACTCAAATTCTAGTTATTGACTCTGCTGTCAATATCTGTGGCTACTATACCAGAAATGTTTTTCTCCACCAATACAACCAGCTTTCGATAATTATTTTTAATGTGAAGATATTTTATAAAACCACAAATCATATATTTAAGCAATATTCTTACTTTCCTTAATATTGTATTTTCTTGCTTTTGTTCCAGACTGTCTTTTGGAGGGAGTAGAACATGACATCATAGCTAGAGAACTCCACGAAACTGAGGTCCTCTCGCTGTCACCTGCTGTTTACAGTCCCGAATTTGTCTTCATCAGATTTACCACATTGAAATTATCTAGATTTAAAAAAAAATGGGAAATGTATACCACATATTTGATTTGTTAATTAGTCAACAATTATTTTCTTCCACAAAATAATTGTTCTGGGATGTCTTTACCTTGAATTATACAGGTATACCCATAACTTCTAGCAAATGAATGATTACAGAATCAGCTTTTTCAGAACTCAAAGCAGTTGCCCACGGAAATCCTGAATAAGTATCGATAGTGTGGTGTACATATTTCAGTTTTCCAAATTCTGCAAAGTGAAACACATCCATCTGCTAGATTTCATGCCTTGAGTACCCTTTGGGTTACATCCTGCTAGTAATGACGTTTGATTGTAGAAGGAACAAGTAGGACATTTCTTTACTATTTCTTTGGCTTGTTGCCAGGTTATGGAAAAATCCATTTTTAAACCCTTATTATTGACATGATGTTTTTTTATGAAATTCTGAGGCCTCCAGCACATTTCCTATCAATAATTTATCAATCTCATCATTGCCTTGTGCTAGAGGGCCTGGCAGACCAGTATGGGATCGAATGTGAGTTATATATAAAGGATGACTCCTTTTCCTGATTGTATCTTGTAATTGAATAAATAGTGAAGTTAATTCTGAAGCATCAGGGATAAATTCTGCAGTCTCAATATGTAATACTACTCTTTCAGCATACTGAGAGTCAGTTACTGTGTTGAGAGGTTCTGAAAAATCCATTAATACCAACAGAATAGCATACAATTCTGATTTTTGAACTGAATTATAAGGACTTTTAACCACTTTACTTAAATTTTCTGATTTGTAACCTGCTTTTCCTTGTTTGTTGGCATCTGTATAAAATGTATGAACTCCAGATATGGGTTTTTCCCGTACAATTCGAGGCAAGATCCAATCAGCTCTCTTTATAAGATTAATTCTATCGCTTTTGGGATATTTGCTGTTAATTTCTCCCAAAAAATTACTGCAAGCTCTTTGCCAAGGTTCACTTTCTGTCCATAATTTTTCAATGTCCTCCTTAGTTAAAGGTACGACAATTTCTGCTGGGTCTATTCCTGCTAATTGACGAAGTCTCAATTTTCCTTTCCAAATCAAGTCAGAGATTTTTTCCACATAAGTTTTTAATTTTTTATTTGGTTTGTTTGGTAAAAATATCCATTCCAATATAATATCTTCCCTCTGCATTAATATTCCTGTAGGAGAATGCCTTGAAGGTAAAATAACCAAAATGCAATCCAGCTTTGGATCAATACGATCCACGTGTCCTCCATGTACTTTCTTTTCTACCAAGGCCAATTCTTTCTCAGCTTCAGGTAATAATTCTCTTGGACTATTTAAGTCCTTGTCACCTTCTAAAGTTTTGAACAAATTATGCAGTTCATCATTTTTACCCCAACAATAGTTCTTAGATGAGAAATGTCTCCAAATAATCTTTGAAAGTCATTAAGAGTCTGTAGTTTATCTCTCCTAATTTGCACCTTTTGGGGTCTAATTTTTTGTAGCTCTATTTTATATCCTAAATAATTAATAGAATCTCCTCTTTGTATCTTTTCAGGAGCAATTTGTAATTCCCAGCAAGGCAAAATTTTCTTTACTTCTTCAAACATTCTTTCTAAAGTATCTGCATTTGAGTCTGCTAGTAAAATATCATCCATATAATGATAAATTATAGATTTAGAAAATTTTTACGTATCACTTCCAATGGCTGTTGTACAAAATATTGGCACAGAGTTGGGCTATTCAACATTCCCTGTGGGAGGGCCCTCCACTGAAATCTTTTAACCGGTTGAGAATTATTATAAGTAGGCACTGTGAAAGCAAATCTTTCTCTGTCTTTTTCTTGTAAGGGTATTGAAAAGAAACAGTCTTTTAAATCAATAACTATGAGAGGCCATCCTTTTGGTAACAGAGTAGGAAAAGGAATTCCAGATTGTAGAGAGCCCATTGGCTGAATTACTTTGTTAATTGCTCTAAG
The DNA here is from genome assembly GCF_949786415.1 of Peromyscus eremicus. Taxonomy (NCBI): domain Eukaryota; kingdom Metazoa; phylum Chordata; class Mammalia; order Rodentia; family Cricetidae; genus Peromyscus; species Peromyscus eremicus. The sequence goes on along the minus strand of NC_081426.1, from coordinate 51,716,311 downwards.
GTCTGTTACATGAAGTAGCTCAAGGTTAGTCTGGCCTGAGGCCAAGCCAACCTGGGCCTAGGCTAGGGAGCCAGCCGCCAGCGCCCTGGCGGGAAACCGGACCCGCCGGCAGCCCAGGTGGGAAACCAGACCGGCTGCCCAAGCAGGAAACCAGACCTGCCGCCAAGCCAAGTTAAGCGGTTTTTAATGGATTCTTGTCACATTGGGCACCAAATGTAGATGTAACCAACCTTCTTATTAAATAAGAAACACAGAGCCGATTCAGAGAAGAAAGCCAAGAGGTCAGAGCTAAGAGCCTCACCCTTCCTGCTTCAGCGATCCTCTTCAGTCAAGAGAGCTCTCCGAAAAAGGACCTACTTCCTGTGTGTATGTCTTTATATAGTCTAGCTGTTCTGCCTTCTCATTGGTTGTAAACCCAAAAACGTGACTGCCTCATCACTGCCTCTAGGTCCTTAAAGGCGTGCACCACCACTGCCACACACTTGCTATGGCTCTAATAGCTCTGACCCCCAGGCAGTTTTATTTATTAACATACAATTAAAATCACATTTCAGTACAAGTAAAATACCACCACAGGTCTTTTTACTTCGTTCTTAATTAGTTAATTCCAGATTAATTAATTAAGTCAACAAGAGTGTTCCAAGTATATTGGAACAGATTTGGTTTTGATTTCGTTGTCTTTTGAGACACAGTCTTTCTACATAGCCTTGACTTTTCCAGAACTCGCTATTTGTGCCAGGCTAGACTTGAATTTACAGAGATCCACTTGCCTCTGCCTTCCAAGTATTATGATTAAAGACATGTGCCACGATTCCTGGCCCTTAAACACACTTGATAATGGTATTTTTGTCACGTTGACTTAACTCATCCACCTACACTGACCCCTGCTGTTGTGCCAGTACTCTAAGCACATTATTCTGCATTGTATGTCAGAGTGGATCTAGTCCTTTCTTCTACCTAGAGTACTCTGCTCATCACTGTTCTCCAGTCGCAGTCAGTCTGTATATTTTCATCATCCCAAGCAAGTTCTTGGTATCAGGGTCAAAGCACTGCTTGTGTATTTGTTTGCTGTCTACCTAGAACTGTTTTCTAGCCACAGTGATCTCTTCCCATACATGAATCCTGCCTATATTCTTTTTTCTCCATTTTACTATCCATTGGATTGCATGAGTGATCTCTAACTGGTTTAAATTTCACTAAAAGCAGTGTATTTTTTCTCTTTCATAGAGCTGCTAACATAGATAATAGTTTTATGTAAAATTTCTAATTAATATACTTATATTTGCTTAATTTTTTTTATTTAAGGACTCCAGTACACACCGACACCAAAGATTGAATATTTTTTATCTTATTAGTTAGTTACTAAATTCCTTCAATTATTAGCCCTCCAATCCCTCTATGTTGGGATGCAAGAATCAGGAAGAATATAGTTACTTGTCAAGACAATCTAAATTTTATTAGTAATAACTTATAAATGAAAAAAGTAAACATAAACATACAAATGCAGGTGTGGTCATTGACACACATTCAAGTTCTAGGAAAAATTATGTTTCATGATATATAAGTGTTATTAAAAGGCAATTCTACTTCAAAGGTTGCCTACACATAGAAACAAACAAGTTAATAAAGCAAATTATAGATTTAATTTTATGTAATAACTATGCAATAAAGACATCAAGTAGTTCTGACTCCCATAGTATATTTTGATAGGCAATGAATTCCTTAGGACCATTTATCTTAGAACTTGCTTCCAAGAGTTTCCTCACTGGGGAAGAAAAAATACATATGCGTGGCCTTCCCTGTCTTATCAAATTAATTCTAGTATTGGCCTGAGGCATTGTTGCACTCTTCCATTTCTCAGTCAAAAGAAGAAATATGTAGATGTTTGCCTAAAATAGATATTAATTACTATGTCTAGAGAAAGAACTGGGATGCCATATGGGACTAGAATAATAAGAATACATAAGAAGAGATTTTATTCTATTTTCAAACTGTATCCAAGAGGAAGCAAAATTCATTGTATTTCAAACAACACTGTAACAGTATAGTCCTCAAATGATGTCCAAGTGAACACTGGCAACTTGAAGTTTTTTAAAATTTGTGGTAGAGTACAATCACCCCATTGTCCCATTTAATACATTAGCTTTAATATATAAGGTAAGAGGGAAAGCATGGAGTCCAGAGCCCAGCTGCTTGACAGAGCATATAAATGGAGTTGATCTTAAAGTCTAACCTAAGATGCAGAATTTATTTCCCTAAAACTGCAGCATGGCAAGCCAGGAATCTAAGATAGGCAGTTTTGTTGCAGGCTTTCTTGGACCACCAGTCCCCAAACCATGATACAGAGATGTATATTATTATGAACTCTTGGCTGTAGCATAGTCTTGTTTCTAACTAGCTCTTATAACTTAAATTAACCAATTTGTATTAATCTACATGTTGCCACGTGGCTCTTAACCTCTCCTCCTCTCCGTCTCCTCTGACATCTCTCCCACAACTAGATTCATCTCGTTTTCTTCTCTCTCTGTCCAGAATCTTGCCTAACCTCTCCCTGCCTTGCTATTGGTCATTTAGCTCTTTATTAAACCAGTCAGATGGCATCTTAGCAAGGATACATCCTCACAGTGTACAAAAAGATTATTCCACAACACAGTTTGGATCTCTTTGGTTGATATCTTCCCAGTGTTATAGCTAAAATACTTTCAGTGTGAGAATCAATATTATTGTGAGTTTCTGTGTGACACTGAGAAATCACTTAAGTCCAAGGTGTCTCTACATCTTTATTTCTATCATAATTGTTATAGCAATGCTTGTTTTGATGAGCTGTTGAGAAGTTAAAACAACCTTACTGTTGTTTCCTGAGTTAATATGTATGAAGCAGCAAGATGGTAGCCAGTGAACTTAATGTGTGTATATGACTGGTAGCTACTCCCTCTGTTAGCCTCAACATTTATAATAATAGCAAAACTATAGTAAATATGCACATGGTTTTAAAAGATGCATGGTTCTACTCTCCTCTTGGTTTTATTTCTAGTTATGAAAAGATTGTTAGAAGAAATTAACTTATGTGATTTTTATTAAAATTGACCAATTATTTGATTTCCATGTAAGTAAAAGTAGAAGGTAAATTAGGAGTGGGAGGTTGACGAGAAGTTGAAGAAATGCATGAATGTAAGACCACATGAAGTTCAAAATGACCATTATTTTCTGGAGTGTCACAGTGGGCAAGAAAAAGAATGGGCCGGGTATACAACTCAGGGAAAACCATTTTCAATCATAAATTTTATGTTTCATTAAACTGTTCTTTAGAAAAGTAGGGTCCATTAAAGTATTTTTCAATAAGCAGTCTAAAGAACTCACTTAGCAGAATATAACAGAAGCAATATTAATGAAGGCTGATCAGAAAGATATAAAAGAACACAGTAATTAGCTACGATCTACACGAAGGCATAAAGGCAATGCTAAACATAAGTACATGAAAAATATCACACCGTATAACAATAATGAAAGGATTTCTTTGTTATGCTTCTGGTCTCCCATACGATTTGAAAGACCACTGCCTAAAACAATAACAAAACTATATTATCATATACATATAAGTAAGTGTGATTTATATCATTATAATATCACTTGCCTTTCCTTATTTATATATTTATTACAAATCTTTGATTATCAGCATGTTAGGAAACTTACACAAATAAACACAAAGTAACAGATTCACACTAAGAGTAAAAAAAGAAACCCTCTTACACTATTATTGGAGGCTATCCATAAAATTCAGACAATTGGGATAAAGAATTAATCTTTGTGTCTTTGCATCATGTGACACTGAGATTGGAAAATACCACAGGGATTAAAGAATATACTGAGAAAGCTCCACAACATCATACAGAAGGCAATGAGAGTTGAGGACATAGTTCAGTCACAAAGCTAGAGCTTGGCATATGTGAGATCCTGGGTTCCATATGCTGTTCTGAAAAAACAAAACAAAACAACATACACACAAAACCTCCAAAATAAATAAGTAACAAAAATAATCAAAATAATTCAGGAACAAATTCTATAAAGCAATTGTTAAAATAGTTTTAAGTCTCCATTGTTTTTATTGGTTAAAGTTTCATATACAAATCATTGACACTTCAAACCACAAAAGAAAAAATAAGGGACCAGAGATTTCATGCCCTAAAATTTAGCTGGCAATGTCATCATCAAAATGAAAAGACCAAAACAAACGTATTTGATAAAGATACAGTGTTCAGAATATATAGGGAAATTTACATTTCAACAATAAAATGATAACAGTTCAAAATTTTGCAAAGATTTTGAAGAGTTTTCTCTAAAGATATGCAACAATTCAATCTGTACATAAATAAATGTTCAATAGAATTCAGCAGTAGGGAAATGCAAATCAAAACCACAGTGAGATAATACTTCACATGCACTGGAAAGTACTGATAAGCCTGTTGAGAAACCGCAGCCCCCAGAAACCATTATGCAAATGTAAAGCAATGTAAATACGTTGAGAAACACTTTCTCTGAGTATCTCTCAAACAGCTATACTGTTTCTTTATAAACCAATAACTATAATTCAAGTTACATAACAAAGAACAGTGAAAACATATCTTCACTAAAAGCTGTACATAGTGTTCATAGCAATAGAAATATTTGTAATATCTAAAAGGTGGAAACAATGCAAATCCACCAATGAATTGATAAAGAAACAAAAACTGTTCTAACCATACTATGAAATCTTGTCCATCCATAAGAGCATGTATGTGTTAATAAGTGCTGGAAAACGAATGAACTTTGAAAGCATAACAATAAATGAATTAAGCAACTCACCAAGGATGGAATATCATCAGATTTTTCTTTTTCATTTTTCTTTCTTTTTTCATTTTAAATTAAATTTATTCATTTATTTCACATCCCAACTGCAGTTTCCCCTTCCCCCTTCATCCCATTCCCTCTCCCACCACATCCTCTGTGCCCCCTCTCCCAATCCACTACTCTTCTGTTTCTGTTCAGAGAAGGGCTGGCCTCTGTGGCAGGCATATCAAGTTAAGGTAGGACTAAGCTCCGCCCCCCTCATATTAAGACTTGGTAAGACAACCCAATGTGATGAGTAGATTCCCAGAAGCCTGCCAAAGCGCCAGGGACAGGCAAGTCACCCACAGCAAGGAGTCCCCCAAGTAAACCAAGCTATCCAACTGTCACACATATGTAGAGGGCCTAGGTCGGTCCCACGCAGATTCCCTAGCTGTCGGTTCAGAGTCTGTGAGCTCCTATGAGGCCAGGGCAGTTGTCTCAATGGGTTCCCTCTCGTGACGACCTTGAGCTGAGCCTCCACTCCCCCACCAAAGTTCCTATAATCCTTCGTCTCTCTTCAACAGGATTCCTGGAGCTTGACTGTGGATCTGTGCATCTGTTTCCATCAGTTACTGGAGGAAGGCTCTTTAATAACAATTAGAATAATCACCAATCTGATTACAGAAGATGGCCAGTTCAGATTACCTATCCACTATTTCTAGGAGTCTTGGCTGGGGACATCCTTGTAGATACCTGGGAGTTTCCCTTGTATCAGGTTTCTACCTGACTTTGAAATGCTCCACCATCAAGACATCTCTTTCATTACCATTGCGTTCTATCCTGACCCCAACCTGACCTCTCATACTCCTATCCCCACTGGCTCCTAGTTTACCCTGGAGATCTCTTCTATTTCCCCTTCCCAGGGAAATCTATTCATTTCTTTCTGTGGCCTCCTTGTTACCTATCCTCTCTGGGGCTGTGGATTGTAGCCTGGTTATCCTTTACTTTACAGCTGATATCCACATATGAATGAGCATGTACCAAGTTTGTCTTTCTGGGTCTGGGTTACCTACTGAAGATGGTTATTTTTCTTTTCTTTTTTCTTTTCTTTTCTTTCTTTCTTTCTTTCCTTCCTCCCTCCCTCCCTCTATCCCTCTCTTCTTTCTTTCTTTCTTTCTTTCTTTCTTTCTTTCTTTCTTTCTTTCTTTCTTTCTTTCTTTCTTTCTTTCTTTCTTTCGAGACAGGATTTCTCTGTGTAGCTTTGGTGCTTGTCTTGGATCTCACTCTGTAGACCAGGCTGGCCTCAAACACAGAAATCTGTCTGTCTCTGCCTCCCAATTGCTGGGATTAAAGGTGTATGCCACCATCACCCAGCTAAGATGATTATTTCTAATTCCATACATTTACCTTCAAATTTCCTGATGTCATTGTTTTTAACAGCTGAATAATAATCCATTGTGTAAATGTACTACATTTTCTTTATTCATTCATCTGTTAAGGGACAGCTAGGTTGTTTCAATGTTCTGGCCAATAACAAATAATGCTGCTATGAACATAATTGAGCACACTTCCTTGTAGTATGATTGAACATCCTTTGGGTATAGGCCCTAAATTGTTCTAGCTTGGTCTTGAGGTAGATTGATTCTCAATTTTCTCAGAAAGTGTCATATTGATTTCCAAAATGGCTACACAAGTAATACTCACACTAGCAGTAGAGGAGTGTTCTGCTTGCTCCACATCCTATCCAGCATAGGTTGTCATTAATGTTTTTGATCTTAGCCATTCTGAAAGGTATAAGATAGAATCTGAGAATAATTTTGATTTGCATTTCCCTGATGTCCAAGGATGTTGAACAATTCTTAAATGTCTTTTGACCATTTGAGATTCTTCTTTTGAGAATTCTATTTAGATCTGTATCCCAAATTATGATTGGATTATTTGGGTTTTTTTTCTTTCTAATATCTAGTTTCTTGAGTTCTTTACATATTTTGGAGATCAGCCCTCTGTCAGATGTGGAATTGGTGAAGATCTTTTCCCATTTTGCACACTGCCATTTTGTCCTATTGATAGTGTCCTTTGCCTTACAAAAGCTTTTCAGTTTCATGAGGTCCCATTTATTAATTGTTTACCTCAGTATCTGTATTAGTGGCATTCTGTTCAGGAAGTTAACTCCTGTGTTAATGCGTTCAAGCTTGTTCCCCACTTTTCCTTCTATCCGGTTCAATATAATTGTATTTATGTTGAGGCAATTGATCCACTTGGACTTGAGATTTGTGCAGTTGTACTTTTCTACATGCCAACATCCTTTTTTGCCAACACTATTTACTAAATATGCTCTCTTTTTCCATTGTATAATTTTGGTTTCTTTGTCAGAAATTATGTGTTCGTGGATGTGTGAATTTATGTCAGGTCTTTGATTAAATTCCATTGATCTACCTGTCTCTTTTTATGCCAATACTATTTCTTTCTTTCTTTCTTTTTTTTTTAACTATAGTTCTGTTGTAGAGCTTTAAATTAGAGACTGTGATACCTCTAGGTGTTCTTTTATTATACAGAATTGTTTTAGCTGTCCTGGGATTTTGTTTTTCCATATGAAGTTGAGTATTCTTTCAAGGTTTGTAAAGAATTGTGTTGGAATTTTGATGGAGATTTCACTGAATCTGCAGATAGCTTTTGGTAAGATGGCCATTTTTACTGTTAATCTTATCAATCCATGAGCATGGCAGATCTTTCCATCATCTCATATCTTCTCCCGTTTCTTTCTTCAAAGACTTGAAGTTCTTGTCATACAGGTCTTTTATGGTGGTATTTTATTTGTACTGAAATGTGATTTTAATTGTATGTTAATAAACAAAGTTGCCCAGGGGTCAGAGCTATTAGAGCCATAGCAAGAGCATGGCGGTGGTGGCACACGCCTTTAATCTCAGCACTTGGTAGACAGAGCTAGGTAGATCTCTGTGTGCTCAAGGATACAGCCAGCATTGGAGACACACACCTTTAATCTCAATACCAACCATAGAAGACCTGGAAGTCTCTACAGAAGGCAATGACGAGGCAGTCATGTGTTTGGGTTTACAACCAATGAGAAGGCAGAACAGAAAGATTATATAAGACAAACATACAGGAAGTAGGTCCCCTTTCGGCGAGCTCTCTTGACTGAAGAGGATCGCTGAAGCAGGAAGGGTGAGGCTCTTAGCTCTGACCTCTTGGCTTTCTTCTCTGAATTGGCTCTGTGTTTCTTATTTAATAAGATGGTTGGTTACATCTACAGTCTTTCACCTGCTTGGTTAAAGTTACCCCAATATATTTTATAATATTTGTGGCTATTGTGAAGGGTATCATTTCCCTGATTTCTTACTAAGCCAATTTACATATGAGGGCTATATATAGGAGGGTTAAATATATGATTTTTTTTAATTTATTTATTTATTTATTTATTTATTTATTCATTCATTCATTCATTTATTTATTAGTTAATCTTGTCTACATTGCTGAAGGTATTTATCAGCTGTAGTAGGTACCTGGTATAATTTTTGGGGTCACTTAGGTATACTACCATAATACAAATATTGCAAATAGTGATACATTGACTTCTTCCTTTCCAAATTGTATCTCCTTGATCTTCTTTTGTTTTCTTACTTCTCAAGCTAGAACTTTGAGTACTATATTGAATAGATATAGAGAGAGTGGACAGCCTTGTCTTGTTCCTGATTTTAGTGATATAGCTTTGAGTTTCTCTCCATTTAATTTGATGTTGGCTATCAGCTTGCTGTAGGTGGCTTCTGTTTTGTTTAGGTATATTCCTTGAATCACTGAGCTCTCCAAGACATTTATCATAAAGGGGTGTTGAATTTTGTCAAAGGATTTTTTAGCATCTAATGACATGATCATGTGGTTTTGTTCTTTCAGTTTGTTTATATGGTAGATTACATTGACAGATTTTTTTCTGTTGAACCATCCCCATAGGTCTAGGATGAAGCCTCTTTGATCATGGTGGATGATCTTTTTGATGTGTTGTTGGATTCAATTTGCTAGTATTTTCTTGAGTATTTTTACACCAATATTCAAGAGGCAAATTGTTCTGCAATTCTCTTTCTTTGTTGAGTCTTTGTGTAGTTTAGGTATCAGGGTGATTATAGTGTCATAATAAGAATTTGGCAACATCTCTTCTTTTCTATTGTGTGGAAGAATTTGAAGAATGTGGGGATCCACAGAGGTTTCCTAGTGAGAACCTAGCTTGCTTTACCTGGCAGAACTGCATTGGAGGATGACTTGAATTTAGTGTGTGTGTGTGTGTGTGTGTGTGTGTGTGTGTGTGTGTGTATACCAGGTGTTACTTGGCTGTGCTAGGGGGAAGTCTTTTGCCCTGCCCCTTGGCATTCCTATAAAAAGCTCTTTTGGCCAGGCGGTGGTGGCGCATGCCTTTAATCCCAGCACTCAGGAGGCAGAGGCAGGTGGATCTTTGTGAGTTCAAAGCCAGCCTGTTCTACAGAATGAGATCCAGGAAAGGCGCAAAGCTACACAGAGAAACCCTGTCTCGGAAAAAAAAAAAAAAAAAAAAAAAAAAAAAAAAAAAAAAAGCTCTTTTGAAGAGCCAGAGGGGGCCTGTGGATATTGATCCAGGTCCTCCCAAAGCTATCTTGTGTTTCTGTCTGTCTTCTCCACACTATCTTTCTATCTACATATTTTTTATTCCTCTCTCCTCAAAAGTACACTGGAAAATAGTGGGAACCAGCCTCCCACAGAAGAGTATTGGTATTAACGGATTAACTCTTCTTTGGAAGCCTGGTAAAATCCTGCACTGAAAGGATCTGGCCCTGAGGTTTTGTTTGTTTGTTTGTTTTGGTTAGGAAACTTTTAATGACTGCTTCTATTCCCATAGGGATTATAGGTCTATTTAAATTGTTTATCTGGTCTTGATCTAATTTTGGGATGTGGTACCTATCCAAAAAATTGTCCATCTCTTTTAGATTTTTCCAATATTGTGAAGTACAGATTTTTGAAGTATGATATGATTTTTTGGGATTTCCTCAGTGTCTGTTCTAATGTCCCTCTTTTCATTCCTGACTTTTTTTAATTTGCATATTTTCTCTCTGCTTTTTTTTTTTGGATAAGGTTTTGTCTCCCTTGTTCATGTTCTCAAAAAACCCACTCTTTGTTCCATTGATTCTTTGTATTTCTATTTTATTGATTTCAGTACCTAAGTTTGATTATTTCCTGCTGTCTACTCCTCTTGCATGTGTCTGCTTCCTTTTGTTCTAACACTTGCAGATATGCTGTTAAGTTGCTAGTATGAAATTTCTCCAGATTCTTTATGTAGACACTTAATACCATAAACTTCCCTCTTAGAACTGCTTTCATTATATCTCATCAGTTTGGGTATGTTGTGCTTCCATTTTCATTGAATTCTAGGAAGTCTCTAATTTCTTTACTTCTTCCTTTAGTCATTGATAATTAATTGAGAGATGTTCAGTTTCCATGAGTTTGTAGGCTTTCTGTAATTTGTGTTGTTGATCTCCATCTTTATCCCATGATGATCTCATAAGATACAAGGGGTTACTCTAATTTCTTTGTATCTGTTGATATTTGCTTTGTGACAGAGTATGTGGTCAGTTTTAGTGAGGGTTCCATGAGATTCTGAGAAGAAGGTATTTTCTTTTGTGTGTGGGTGGAATGTTCTGTAGATGTCTGTTATGTCTGTTTGAGTCATATCATCAGTTAGTTTTGTTATTTCTCTGTATAATTTCTCTTGGAAGACCTGTCCCTTGGTGACAGTGAGGTGTTAACATCTCCCACTATTTATGTGTGGGGTTTGGTATGTTATTTAAGCTTTAGTAATACTTCTTTTACAAATGTGATTGCCCATGTATTTAGGACATAGATATTCAGAACTGATACTTTATTGTGATAGATTTTTTTCATGAATGAATACTGGAATGTCCTTCTTCATTGCTTTTGATTGATTTCAGTTTGAAGTTAGGTATTATGATAGCTATACCAGCTTCTTAGGTCCATTTTATTGGAAAATCTTTTTTCCACCCTTTACTCTGAGGTGATGCCTGTTTTCAAAATTGATGTGTATTTCTTGCACACAGTAGAAAGATGGGTCCTGCTTTTGTATCCATTCTGTTAGCCTGTGTCTTTTTTTTTAATTTATTCATTTTTAAAATTTATTTACTATTAATTTGTGTATTTACTATATATGAATACAATTAAATTTGATCATATTTACCTCCAGAATTCTTTGCTACAGTTCTTCTCAAATCCTCCTTAGCATGTTACTCTTCAAATTCAGGTCTTTGCTTACATTTTATTTTATTATTATTTTTATTATTTTTTATTATTTTTTTATTTTGCAATACAATTCAGTTCTACATATCAGCCACGGATTCCCTTGTTCTCCCCCTCCCACCCCCCTCACCTTCCCCCCAGCCCACCCACTATTCCCACCTTCTCCAGGGCAAAGCCTCCCCTGAGGACTGAGATCAACCTGGTAGACTCAGTCCAGGCAGGTCCAGTCCCCTCCTCCCAGGCCAAGCCTGTGTCTTTTTATTAGCAAATGAAGTCCATTGATATTAAGAGATATTAATGACCAGTGATTATTAATTCCTTTTATTTTTGGTTTTGATGGTGTTGGTGGTAGTGTGTGTGTGTGTGTGTGTGTGTGTGTGTGTGTCTGTTTCCTTTCCTTTCTTTGTGATTTGCTGATGTGAGGTTATCTATTGCCTGTGTTTTCATTAGTACAGCTAACTACCTTGAGTTGGAATTTTCCTTCTAGTAACTTTTGTAAGGCTGGATTTATAAATAGGTTTTTGTCAGGCATTTTTACTCTTTTGGGGGTCTGCCACCCAGCTCCCAAATAAATCACACATAGAAGCTTATTCCTAATTATAAATGTTCAGCCTTAGCTTGGCTTATTGCTAGCCAGCTATTCTTAACTTTAAATAACACATCTGTCTTTCTCTTCAGGGCTTTTCCAGTTCTCTTACTTCTTTAAACCTTACTCTGACTCTGTAAATTCTGTGTAGCTGGGTGTCTGGCCCCTGATGTCCTCTTCCTTCTCTGGCTACCTCTTTATCTTTTTTTCCCCAAATTTTTCTTTCTATATATTCTCTCTGCCTGCCAGCTCAGTCCATCTTTTCTCCTGCCTTGCTATTGGTCACTCATTTTTTTTATTAGATCATCAGGTGTTTTAGACAGGCAAAGTAACACAGCTTTACAGAGTGAAATAAATGCAACATAAACAAGAGTAACGCACTTTCAAAAAATATTCTACAATAGGTATTGTTTAAAATAAGTTTAATTTTTTTTATAGGCATGTCTTTCTTTAAGCTGAGAATGTTTTCTTCTATGATTTTGTTGAATATGTTTTCAGTGCCTCTGAGCTGGAATTCTCATTCTTCTATCCCTATTTTTTCTTGGGTTTGGTCTTTTCATGGTATCCCTGATTTTCTGGATGTGTTGTGTTAGGAACCTTTAAGATTGGACATTTAGTTTGACTGATGAATCTGTCTTCTCTACTGTATACCAAGGCCCACAATTCTGTCTCTTTTTCCTGCTTGCTTGCCCATATTTTCCATTTCCAGAATTACCTCAGTTTGTATTTTCTTTATTGTTTCTATTCCAATTTTCAGGTCTTGAATGGTTTCTTTCACCTGTTGGATATTTTTTCTTGTCATTCTTTAAGGTGTTTATTGATTTCTTCCAATTGTTTATCTTTTCCTTGATTTCTTTAAGGGAGTTTTTTACTTCCTCTTTAAGTGTCTCCATCATGTTTAAAAAAATCATTTTTAAGATCATTTTCTTGTGCTTCAGCTGCAGTGCAATGCTTTTCTCTTGCTGTCATAGG